>NW_007740172.1:4928-6562 GCF_000696425.1 Galeopterus variegatus | reverse complement strand
CGACTCATGATGGGGTTACGAACGGGTTTTCAGCCTATTAGGTGTTTGTTAGTGATGGGGTACTGTGGGACATTAGGGAACAAAGCGGATTTCCACAACTTAACAAGGATAGGGGAATGGTGCACAGCAATGGAGGGAGAAGACGCATCCCGTACTATGGGATTAACCTTGTCCAAGGGGGAGGGGAAGGTGGAAGCCTCAGGGGCCAGGTCTGGAGTGGCTTGTAACAGGAGTATTGTAGCTGGAGTTAAAGTGTTTAGGGTAAGAGTAGTTTGAATTTGAGAAGAATGTCCTGTCTCAGTAAGGGGGCTGGGTATTGAGGCATTATTAAAAATTTGTGTGTGAATTGAGTGTGATGTAGAGTGCAGGAAAGGGGTTTGAGTGATCCATGGGTGGTATTCTGATCCCGTGACCCCTACTATTGTGATAGAGGATGGGGTTGTTGGTCCTGCATATTCAGGAAGGGTAGAGTAAGTGGCCCCTGTATCGATGACAAAAGAGATCAGCTTACCTGCTACGAGGCAAGTTACTGTGGCCTCACACCTGGTGATCTCCATGGGAGCCTCGGACCCTGGGAATTGTCAGTCCTCCTCCTGAGCAAAGCTGAGAAGCTCTGGTAGGGATGGCTGTGGAGCTAAATGTAAGTTAGGGAATGGGCCACTCCCTCTCTAGTGAGTGGCACAGTCAACTCCACAGTGACCTGGCTATTTGCAGTGAGGACAGGGCCTGGGAGGACGCCTGGGGTTATGACAGGCCCATCTCCAGTGACCTGGTTGACCGCATTTGAAGCAGTTCCCAGGTGGCTTGCCTCTTGAGGCAGCCAGCTTTGGAGTATGTGAACCACAGATGGCATTAGCCAGGAGCTGGTACTTGGCCTGATCCCTTTTGTATCAATCCTTCTTCTCCTCCTCCTTCCTATTGTTAAAAACCTTGAAAACTGTGTGGAGGAGGTCTTGCTGGGTCATATTTGGACCATCCTCAAGTTATTTTAGTTTTTTTGAATATCAAGGGCTGATTGGGTAATGAAATGAGAGTGCAAGAGGGCCATGCCTGCAGGAGAGTTTGGGTCCTAATGTGTGTATTTATGTAAAGCCACAGAGAGGTGGGTTAAGAATTCACTGGGATTTTCAGTGGATCTCTGTGTGATTTCTCTAAGCTTGTTGTAATTGACTGACTTGTGAGTAGACTTTTGGAGGCTGTAAATCAAGTGTGTGTTCATGTTATCCTGGAGATCCCGATCCCCGTGGCCAGCCTGGTAGTCCCAATTTGTGTCCGTGCAAGGGACGGCAATGGCTCCCATTGGCTGTCTGTTATTTTAAGCATGTACCTCATCTGCCTGTTGTTGGGCCATTATCCAGACCTGCTCCCTGTCATTAGGGAACAAAGTAGTAGTGAGAATCATAAAAATATTCCAGGTGAGATCAACAGACTGGGTGAGATATCTGAATTCCTTAAGATATGTGTCCAGGTTGGACTGGAAATCCCAGGCATTTTTCAATTGGGAAGAGATCAAAAAAAGAAAAGGGGATATGGACTGGAACAATTCCCTCCATCCCAGCCACCTCACAGAGGGGATATAAAGGAGCTGGAGTTAAGGTGGGGCTGTTACCTGATGAAGGGAGAGAAGGAGGGGG
>NW_007740172.1:0-1790 GCF_000696425.1 Galeopterus variegatus | reverse complement strand
CTAGAAGCTCTTGAACCCAGTCCTTTTGGGTTTTTGTGGAGACTTTATTATGTTTGCATAATTAATTACATCATACCCACTGTTATCAACTCAACTTCAGCCCCTCTCCCTGCCCTGGAGGTTGGGAGGTGGGAATGAAAGTTCCAACCCTCTAAGTACAAGGTTTGTTCCCCTGACAACCAGCCCCATCCTGAGGCTATCTAGAAACACCCAGCCCTCAGTCAACTCATTAGCATACAAAAAGAGACACTTATCACTTTGGAGATCCCAAAGGTTTTTGAGTTGCCTACCAGGAAACTGGGAAGAAGACCAAATATACATATACATACACACACACACACACACACACACACACACATTATTATGATACATATTAACAAAATGTCCCAATGGTTTTATTAGTTTACATGGTCTCCCCTGGAGGCCTCCTTCAATGGGGTGGGAGAGGTACAGTTGTATTGGCCTGAGTGCACAGATTTCCCTTTTCCTTGCTTCCTTTTACAGTGCTCAGTGCACTGACAACGCTGTACTGTCCCAATAATGAGAGGAAAGGCAGGAAAGTGGTCTGCTTGTTTGGCCCTGCTTGGATAAGTTTATCTAACATTTTTTGAGTAGAGATATGTTATTATGAATCATATGCCACCTACTAAAGCTTTGAAGTTGCAGTTTCATCAGGGTGTTCATTCCTGGTTCAGCCTTCTTGTCAGTAGAGTCAATCTTCTCTTGGACAGCTCCCTCCATGACTATCATAAAGGACCATGAGATATTATCTAAGAAGATCCACAGGTCTTCAGAAGGATAATTCCTAGGGCCTGTGATGAGTTGCCATTCTGATGCTTGAAGAAGACTAGCCAAGACGCCACAAGTGTATCTTTCCCAGCCCAAGGATGAGGCTTTTATCTCCAGAACTTTGGTTTTCACTTTCAGAAAGTTATGGTGGCTACTAGACCCAATATTCCATTTGCTCCACAAATTTTCTGGAAACCAGAGTGAACAATTACAACACATATACCAGGAACTTTGCTGCAGAGTTTACACTTAAACTGGAATTCCCACACCTGACGCTCCCAAACCTGTTTTTTTGTTTGTTTGTTTGTTTACTTTGTACAGCTTATCACTGCATAACATAGTATATAATTTGCTTAGCTATTTTGGTTATTAAGTGTCTCTTATTGAAATATGAGCTACACAGAGAACTATAAATCTATCTAGAACAGTTCTAGGCACAATAAGAACCCAATAAATATTGTTCTTGTTGCAAGAAAGTGAGCCAAGACTCTGGGTACTGTTCAAGCTTTATTAAAGAAAGAAAATCTGCTGGGCTGTGCTCAAAGTAGCAGGCAGCCCAGGGCTGCACTGGTAAGGGGACAGCACCAAGTATGGGGGTGGTAGAGCCTATATTGGTATGTTGGCACCAAGAACTGGGTGATACCATCAAGGAGTGTCATTATGCTAATTTGGATCAGGGTAGAGAACTGCGTCCTCGTGGAAGCAAAAAGGGTTTCTGTTTAAGTCAGGAGGCTCCTTGTAAAGGGAAGGGAGGAGGGGAGTAGAGGAGGTGGGTGGCGCCATTTTGTACTTGGGCTTGTGTAAAGTGGCGCTGGTTATGTTGCAGATCTATTGCTTGTAATGAATGATTGACACCAATAAATCTGTGACTCTTGCCAGGCCCTGGTCCTATGCTCCAAGTCTATGTTTTCCAATTTCTACTAGACATAAATCCATTTTTTTTAGCCTACTTTATTTTTCTCCTTAGCATTTATCACTCCCTGACTTTATATAACAGAAAT
>NW_007740171.1:31375-31584 GCF_000696425.1 Galeopterus variegatus | reverse complement strand
TTTAAATACAAATTAAATTATTTGAATAGTGATAAGGCCATTCAAATTACCTGCTTCATATGGGGTGAGTTGTGTCTTTTTGTGTCTTTTGGACAATCATATCTTTTAAGGTATTTATGCATGTATTGAGGAAAACTCTGCCATTTTGTTGTTTTTTTACTTGTTATTTTTGTTACTTGTTTCTGGTCTTTTTTTATTGCTTTTTTTGG
>NW_007740171.1:15336-28261 GCF_000696425.1 Galeopterus variegatus | reverse complement strand
TTTTTTTTTTTTTTTTTTTTTGCTGTGCCATTGATATTTCTAGTTTGCTGGTTTCTTTAATTCTAATTCTGTAATATCTGAGTCAAAAAGATTATCCAGGGAACTCAGCACTGTGCCTTTCCTTGGAACTTGAGGTCCTCAGGAAGTCTGACTTCTCTCCACCTTTCAGAGAGTCTTTTTATATTTGTTTTGTAAATAATGTCCAGAATTGTTTGCTGTATTTAGTGGGAGGAATAGGGAATAGTATGTCTATTCAATTATCTTGAAAATGCTTTTTAGCTTAGTGTTTAAAGAGTACTGGCTAGAAAATAAATAATCATGATTCAAATTCTACTTCTTCCACACAGAAAACTTTGGCCATTAGGCAGGACCTTATTTCATTTTTTTCCTAAGAATTTTTACCTTTAAAATAGAGATAACTGAATTATCTATCTCACTGAGCTGTTATGCAGATCAAATATAAAGATTTATGAAATATGCATGGCATATATTTAGCATTTAATAAATTTTAGCTGCTATAAAAATAACTATATTTTTTGCACATCTAGATTTTTTTTATTAAAAAAATTTTAATTCTGGGTAAAAAAAAAAAGAACTCAGTAGATAGAGCATATATGTATATTTTTTTTGTCCTTTTTGAGACCAGCTGCACCGCACTCAGCCAGTGAGCTCACCGACCATCCCTATATAGGATACGAACCCGCGGTGGGAGCACTGCTGCACTTCCAGCCTGCACTCTCCCGAGTGCGCCACGGGCTCGGCCCGATAGAGCATATTTAATTCTGAATCTCCCAGGCCCAGAATTTGGGTTTCATGAAGCCCCTATACACTGCCAGCTTTCATTTTCTCAGCTACCACTGGATATAGTGAGTGCCATGACTGTCATAGTCCTGTTGCTGTTGTTGCTACCTGGGTTATTAGTGACTTCTCATCAATAATTATAGTAGAAACTATAAATAGTATTACTGAGCTCTGGAACATTTGTTAAATTGCCTTTCTACCTTCGTAAGCTCATCATACAGTTATTACCATAAAATCTGAATTTTACCTCATTTCTTACCTAAGCAAAGAGTTACTCTCAGTGAGAGGACAATATCTAGGTGCAAAAATACGTGAGAGTACACTTGTGTCTTTCTCAAAACAAACAAAAAGAACTTGTATATTTGTCACCAAAAAAGTAGTTTATTCTGGAAAGTATCTTTAGGCTAGAATTAAAATTTTCATCTTTTGGATATTGACATTTGACATGCAACTCCAATGTTTTATGTTAATAAAGCAGACATGGATTCTTGGAATTTTCACTTAAAAAAGCAAACAAACAAATAGAATGTCTGAGAAAATTGGATAAAACCTGGTTGTTGAAAAATCATGAATGTAGAAACATTACTTTCAGCATTTCATACATTTCCTGCCTCTGCTTAAGGTCTTAAGCTCAAAGTACTTAACTCTCAACAAGTCCTTCCCAGTTTTATTTAAGAAATTGCTTTAGTTCAAAAGAAGCTTCCATTGTTCAACAATGCTAGTTTTCTTTCATTCTGCATCTCTGCATCTTAGACACAATTTGTTCAGCAGGCAATTATCTATTTGGCTTTCAGACCAGTAGGAGTCATCTTTATGTTGCACTGAATGAGACCTCAGCTGTACGCCAGAAAGTATTGTACCCTGGCATTATCAACATGAAGCTGTAGTGATCGGTTTAAATTTCCTCTCTGGAGTTGGATATAAGAAGCTTACTAGATAACACAACGAGTGTTCTAAATGCAAAAGCCCAGAAATTCTTATTCAGTGTAGTTACATTTGGTGAACAGATTGCAACATCACAAATTATAATGCCACACAAGCCTTAGGTTTAATTTTGTGATTTTGTGCTAGCCTTGTCAAGTTCTTTTTGCATTAAAAGAGTTCATTTAAAAACAATCAATCACATAAATGTTTGAAACTATTTTAAAATCAACACGTTAATATACAGAAACTAAGAAATAGTGGTGTTTTTAAGAATGTTTTTTCTGAACTAACAGCTACACATTAGCTACATTAAAAAAAAGAATCACTGCATATTTTTTTATATAACTACCATTAAAACCAGAAAGAACTTAAAATCATAATCTAAAGTATCAATTATGGAGAGAAACCTAATTTTAAATAATGTTAAAAGTCTTTCAGAAAAGAGTGTTGCATTAAGTAATTTTTGTTAAAAAGAGATTAAAATATGAGTTAACACCAATGTTTAAATCTTGATTTTAACTGTACATGTATATTTTTTCAGTTCTTATTTGATTTATGATTATTGATGATTTGCTTAAATAATTGTAAGCCATACTTCAAAGTTAAAGTGCTTAAATATTTCTTCATCAGAAATAATATTTTATTAATGTAGAAAGTTTAGGCTGAACAGGAATGTGAATCTTAAAAGATGAGTTGCAGATTGATTGGAGTTTGAAATACATCAAAGATGAAAACACATCGTTATCTTTTAAATTGATTGTATGGGCAAAAATCATATTACATATTAACTAAAACACTTAGATTTATTGAAAACATTTTATTTTGACATTTATCTTTCATTTTTGAAACAAATGATCTTCATATTATTGATTGCCAGACTATGTTTAAATAAGAAAAATAAAAATTTGATTTGTGTGTTTGTTTACTTCTTAAAGTACCTAATATACAGCTATGTCATATGACCAAGTGTCTAACATTTCCAAGTGACTGAGTTTGGAAGATATGAAATGTCCTCAAAAAACAGAATTCAACTATGTATGAGGGTCCTACAAAATGTTCATGGAAAGATTTATTTTGCCTTTTAATTCTATTTTTCCACAAACTTTTTGTAGGACCCTCAAAGATGACTGAAACAATGTTTTCATAGCCAATACATTAAATTACAAATGGCCTAAAAAAGGCTGCGTAAGTAGAATTCTTTTTAGTAGTTTAGCTTATTAGCTAAGTAAGGCAACATGTTGTCAAAGCAGAATGCTTATTTAAAATCCAATTTTCATATCTCTGTGGGTCAAGTTAAATAAATTAACTACTCTGTGCCTCTGTTCTGCTGCTGTTGTTATCTAAATATATAAAATGAGAATGATAATGTTTATCTATTTTAGGAGATTCTTTAGATAATAAAATAATATAGTTTATGTAATTAGGTTTAGTATAGGATATTACATCTAGGAAATACTCAGTAAATATTCATTAATATTTTATTAACATTCTGTATAACTGACCTGTGATCTACACTGATATTTAAGGTTTCCTGGTTACAACCTAGGGTACAGGTTTTCTAGCAAATCTTTTTAAAAAAGCTCTTTTCTATTTTTATCATGCATTGTTAGTAGATGTGCTAAACAGCTCATCTACTTTAGAAACTAAAAGTTTAGAAACTAAAGTTAAACACATGCATACTAAACAGTTTAACAATTCCACTCATGGGCATTTGCCAATGAAAACATATGTCCACAAAAGAAGGTGTACAGGAATGTAAATAAAAACTTTATTTAGGGCTGGCCCGGTGGCGCACTGGAGAATGCGCCGCTTGGGAGCACGGCGGCGCTCCCGCCGAGGGTTCGGATCCCATGTGGAGACTGGTTCCCGCTCACTGGCTGAGCGCGGTGCGGGCGCGACACCGAGGTCAGTAAAAAAGACAAAAAGGAAAAAAAAAAACTTTATTTATATTAACAAAAATTTTAAAATACCTCAATTTCTATCAACAGTAGAAAAGATAAACAAATTGTGGTGTTTTCATGTGAATATCTGTCACACTGAATGTGGTACATTCAATTTAATATAACTAGAAATAAACAAAAAAAACCCTACTTTATCCCAACAAAATGCATAAATCTTCAAATATGCATTAAATGAAAATTGTCAGACACAAAACAGTTTAAACCACATGATTACACATACGTGATGGTCAAGAACAGGAAAACTAATCTAATGATAAAGATCATAACATTGTTTGCCTGGGGGTTGAGGAAGACTCACTGAAGGGAGCATAAGAAACTTTTGACGGTGATGCAAATGTGCTGTATGAGGGGTCAGCAAACATGGCCTGCAGGCCAGGTTGCCTTATTGTTTTTAGAAATGTTTTATTGGAATACAGCCACTCCCACTCCATTGTGCATTATTCATAGCTTCTTTTACACTACAGTTACAGAATAGAGTGATTTTTACACAGATCTTATATCACACAAAGTCTATAATATTTATCATCAGGACTTTTCCTGTTCAATCCCAAATCTTGTTTTACACCATAAATACCCAGTGTGACCCTACATCCAGGTTTACAATGGATAATACTAGTTAATATCTGATGTAGATAAATAAGTGCCTGCTGATTAATTTAAGCCTTAATTTTCACTCTCAAATAATTGTGGTGACCCTAATAATAACCAGAGAGAACTTAAAGCAAAAATTAATATTCCAAAAATAATAATTGTTATTATTAGTTATTTTGGAAGTAATGACCAATATTCATAACACAAAAGTCATACAAAAATAAAAGATTAAATGGACTTATATTCTTCATAGTCCTCTGGAGCCAGCTCATGCCCTCTTACAAGAACCAAAAGTGTACATATATTTTAAAACTTGTTCAGTGACATTATGATGTTATTGTTAAATTGATCATGATGGGAGTATTTCACCAAAAGAGCAAATATGACATATTAGAGATTTTTTTTTTTTTACCCCAGAAAACACTTGTTAAGCATTTTCTACTATACCACTGAATACTCCATATTCAAGAGTGGAATGACTTAAAATTTAAAGCTATCAATATTTCCTAATTACTATGTGGTTTAGACTGAGTGTTTGTTTTCCTCCCAGATTCTTGTGTTAAAACCTTATCCCCAGTGTCATAGCATTTAAAGGTAGGCTACTGAGAGATAATTAGGTTCTGCCCTCACGAATGAAGTTAGAACCCTTGTAAAAGAGACACTAGAGACTCCCTCACCCATGCTACCATGTGAGAGCACAGCAAGAGACGGGTGTCTATGAACCAAGAAGCAGGCCCTCCCCAGACACCTAATGTACGGGCACCTTGACTTTGGGCTTCTCAGCCTCCAAAACTGTGAGAAATAAATTTCTGTTGTTTATAAGCCACTTAGTCTACTGTATTTTTGTTATAACAGCCCAAACAAACTAAGACAATATGATTTCTTTATGGTTGGTTATCATTTTTTGTCTTTAAGTATAATAGTAAATATCTCTAATTTTTCATTCTCTACTTTTTTTATTATACTCCTTTATATATAATATAACACAATAATATATCTCAATTTCTCCACCCTTGCCTCTATGCTATTGGTATGTTTTGTTTATACCCATTTTAGAAACCAAAAATGCACAATTAGTATATTTGATTATGTAATCAATTAACTTTTATAGAATTTAAATAATGATAAAAAAACATATGCATTTATACATATAGCTATCACTTCCAGAACTCTATTTTACTTAGTTGTACATTTTCTTCTGCCATGATTTCTCTAAAGACTGACTTCCTTTTGCATTTCTTGTAGTACAAGTATGCTGCTGATGAATTCTTTCAGCTTTTGTATGTGTGAAAATATTATGATGCCTTCCTTTTTACTTATTTATTTTTTAAAAATTCTTTTTATTTTAACATTTACTTGTACAGCTTTGTGGGGTACAGTGTGTTGTTTCAATACATGCATGTACTACACAATGATTCACTTAGGGCAGATACCATAGCTTTGTACCCGTAAGTCCACCACTTCTCCTACTCCTCATCCCTTCCCCTCCTGGCTTCTGGTAACCATTATTATACTCTCTACTTCTATGAGAACCACTTTTTCTTTTTTTCAAACTTTGACATGCGAGTGATTTTTCTTTTTTTTAACTTTGACATGTGCCTGACTTACTTCACTTAACATGATGGTTTCCAGTTCCATATATGTTGCTGTAAGTGACAGGATATAATTTCCTTTTATAGCTCTTTTATTGTGTGCATATATATTCCACAGATTTTTATCCATTCATCCATTGATGGACATTTAGGTTGATTCCATCTCTTGGCTATTATGAATAGTACTGTAATGAACATAGGAATACAGGTGTCTTTTTGATATATTGATTTAATTTCCTTTGGGTATGTACCCAGTACACATTCTCACAATTTTGATTTTTTTTCCCACTGGCTGATGGGAAATGTTACTATTCCTGGCCCTGTTTGAGCAATATGTACTGTTCACTTTCACTTTTTAAGTGATCCTTCACTGTCAATCAGTATTCTGCTGAAAAGCCAAGTCAAGTGGTCCTTGCGGATCTCTGGAATTCTTTCTCTTTCCATTGCTTTTCTCTTTGATGCACTTTTCTGCAAACTCTAGCTCCTTTGGTATCCATGGCCGCTCAAATCCATCTCCTCAGGCAGTGAGTTTGCTTGGTTTCACATAGAATAGTTTTCACTTGGTCATAGCCTGGAAACTCTCCTGCTATCATAGATTATTTTTGTCATTCTAAGACTCCATGTAAATTGTAATTATACAGTTTGGCACCACTCAGAATGTTTTTCTAAACATTCTTTTTCACAGCATAATATTTCTAAATAACATGTCTAAATAACATTTTAGTAAATTGAAATATCATAAATGTATAATGAAATATTAAGTATAGGACAATAATAGAATACAAGGCTGGAAGATATTCATTAATTTTGCTAACCCCAATAAATAATGAAAGAACATATATCTAATAAGTTAATAAAGGGAAATATAATAATAAATACTCTCTCATTAATTAAAAAGAATTCAACAGAAGAAATAACAATGGGCATTGAAGAGGAGAAATTAATAGAAGGAAAATAATAGAAATTGAGTTTATAATAAAATATCCTGTTTTAATTTACCCCTCCCTCTTGGGCTTTAAAATCGTGTTTGATATGCTCACACGTCCAACTCAAGTGAGGCGTCTTAATCCTAAGCACTTTGAGGCTTTAAAGCATGCCACTTCGTTTATCAGAGGATTTGACTTAAATCTTTAATTTCCAGTCCAGCTCTAGTTTCATAATTCATTAAATGGCCTGAAGGACTACCTTACCTTGATAATAAGCCTGTAGCCAATGCCCAGGAGAGGTAATGTCTTCCAGGCAGCTATAGATTTTCAACCCTCCTTCTGAAAGCTTCTTGCCTCTTTGGAATTTTTCTCCTCTTACACACTGTTGTTTCTGAAGCTCTCTGATCCCTTCAAAAGTAAATTTATTTTTGAGGATCAGTTTTATTCTGCCATGCAATATTCAATCCTACCAAGTGCTATTTTAGAAGCATCATTCTTTCACATTATATATTTAATCTAAAAACTCATTTTTTTAGTGTGATAGCATAGGAAAGTTGAAAACGAAAATTTATGTGCCTACTCTGTACCTGATGCTGTTTCCAGACATTGTGGTGAGATAATGATCCTTAGGATGATATTTCAACCCTCACAAAGCTTTCCTACTATGAGAGAAAAGATGTAACCAAGTCAGCCACAAAACAAGTATTTCTTTTATAAACATAAAAATTAATTTGCAGCCCTGGAAAATATTTTCCTACTTTTAATTAAGCATATTTAGCCGTTTCGTTAACCTAATTGTGCTTCATCTATCACATGCATTTTATCTTCCTTCCAGGAAAGATTTTAGGCATAAGAATTTTAATATCTAACACTGTTTTGGAGTTGTAATAGAGATTCTTTAAGATTGTCTTTTGTTAATTTTAATGGTAGTGCAAAAATTAACACCAGATGAGAATGTTGAAATAATTATATGTGTTTTTTTCATAGAGGGACTTTAACCACGGTATAGTTAAATCTCCTGTATGAGAAATTACTCCTTATTTTCTCTCCTTTTTAAGTAAGTTTGTGTGAGAAGCAGATGGCATAATTCAATTATTAGCAGTTGGTACAACAGGTATGAAATGAGAAAAATTTAAGGGCTATTGACCGCTAGGGAGCAATATTCATCCTGGCACATAGGGAATTAAACACAAAGCTCTCGTTAGTTTTAATGAGTATGTGTGGCCAATCTGGAAATTTTCTCATTGAATCAGCACAAAGTAATGTAGCACAGGTGTTTAATTGTCAATGGATTTAACATCTGATCTCACTGGATTTAAAAAATCACAGAATAAAAACCTATTACAAGGATTAAAAAGGTCTGGGAAGCAATATTGTTATGTTAAATTAGAGTTTTTTTTTTTTTATTTGAGAGGTCTGTTGAGTAAAAGTTAGCTCCATCTAATTTAATAATTTTATGTGTAGCTGTATGTTTTCATTTCCTTAGCAGTAATACATTAAAATAGTTAACATTTTGCAATGTCAGTATGTGTGTGGTTTTATTTTCAATACTACTAATTTGTGTTCAAGTATATTCTATAGAATAAAACTCATTTTCTAATACCCAAGCACTAAAGCTTTCTTTATTAATATACTTTCAATAGAATGGCCTAAATATATGAGGGTCATAATTTAATGAGTGCGAATGAATTTGTGACTTTTTCTTGTTCAGTGAGAACACTCCTTATTATGACACACAGGCAAGAGCTAAGCAAACACAGTATTGACAGTATCTAGGCTATTTTTTGCTATTCGCATTTCTCTAAACATTTTTGTTATTTTTGTATACAAGATTTGCAGAAACCACCAAAAACTTGATATCCAGAGAAGAGTTATTTTACTCAGTATCTATTTTACAAGATACTGCAGAGATACCTCATAGTGGCTTTACTGCTTCTGAATTTATTGCACATACTCTTATGTGTATGAAAGGTCATCTGTTTTCAGTAGTTAGATTTTATTTCTTTGCTTGTTGTTGTCATTTGCCTAGGCAGTTACTTTTACATAGAATTTGTTATTTTAAAAAAATCATCATTTGTTCAGCCATTGTTTAAAATTACATTTATCTGGAGATAAAACAAAAACAAAAACCTGTATTGAGAATGTGTGATTAGTTTTGCGAGAAAAGTTAATCAGTCTTTGTAGTAGGGAAGAAATAAAAAAGATTTATTCACAAGGTGGCCATGTGAGAAGACAGGAGATTTGTATCTCAGATCTTTCTTGCCCCCAGCAGGATAGATGGTGTATTATTTATGCGGAAATGGTTAGGGATGGGGTTAGGATCTGCACAGGAGCGAGCCATTTACATCTCTCTGCAGGTTCAGAAAAGGGCAGCATTAACAGAATCTGGAGGAATAATTTTTGGACATTCATGCAGTCTGAATAGAGAGGTGTGCAGGCTTGATCCGCCTAGCATGGTTTAGTGCTGGGCCCAGCTAACTCCAACAATCTTGAAAAACACTCTTAGATTCACAACTTGTGACTTCTGCATCAGAGGTGTTATCATAAAAGGGCGGATAAGAAGAAACAGAATGAGAGGTTAGTTTTGGAATTCTACTGAAAGAACAAGCAATTTGAACAGGAAATAATTTTTTAAATGTTCTTTATTTTAATTGACACGTGATTGTATGTGCTTATGGGTTACAATCTGATGTTTTGGTACATATATATGTTGTACAATGGTCAGGTCAGGGTAGGCAATGTATCCATTGTCTCATGCATTTATCATTTCTTTGTGGCAAAAACATTCAAAAGCCTCTCCTCCAGCTATGAGGTAATATGCAAAACTTAACTGTTAACCATAATCGCCCTACTGTGAAGGAGAGCACAAGATTTTATTCCTCTTATCTAATTAAACAGGAAAAAAAAAAAGAAACTGAAAAGCCACGGTTATATAGAGATTATTTAAAGTATGCAGAGGGATGTGCATAGGTTATTTGCAAATACTACACCATTTTATATCAGGGACTTGCACATCTGTGGATTTTGGTATCTGAGGAAGATCCCAGAACCAATCCCCCATGGGTACTGAGGGACAGTGTTTTATGGAGGACCATATGGAAGGTTTATGTCTAGGTTTTAAACATGAGTTACTTGGGGCAGAGAAGTGTAAAGGGAGCAGGAAAAGTGCATCAAAAAGAGCTAGAAACTTGTATGATTTTATAACATAAAAATCATTATTTTAAAATATTTTAAGCATTAGATTATTTAAAGCTTGATGTTCTTGATTAAAGTCTTTCAAGTGTGTATGTGGATTACAGTGTTTTAATTTACAAACTAAACTTTTGCACATGCAGAGAAAAATAAATGAGCACAAATTTTCATAGTTTTATTTTCGAAGGGGATAGACTAAAGGGCGATTTAAATATCTCTAAATCACTGTTAATTAGAGATAAGTACTAGTCATAACAATACATATATTAGGATTTCATTTACATAAGTAAAATACATATATCTTCATATATATGTATGTAGTTGCAATAGCTAGAAGAATACCCAGTGCATGATTATCAGGGTCCCACTTCAGGGTGTGAAAGGAGTGAGGTGGATTTGAGGAAATATCGGCCTAGTTTAACCATACCCTTGTGTATTACTTGAATAATTCATTGAGAATATATTTGTTCATTTATTACTTGTCTAATTTTTAAACAGACAAAGGATGTTAAGGCACACTCAATACATACCCAAATTCGGACTCAAATAATATAATTTTATAATTGTTTAGTAAAAATAGAAAAAAGTAAGATTATACATTTTTTCCTTAAACTCTGTTTAGGTTTTTTACAATTTTGAATTAAAGATATCTGTAGCTACTTAATTTGTTTGTTTGTTGTTGTTGTTGTTTTAATGGATCTTATAAGGGGAAAAAAGCAATGTGCAAAAAGATTTATATAAATTAAAAAATATATAAATTAAAAATGCATTGCTCATGAATGACTTAAATTGCAAACTTCCCAATTAGGTTTTGTAGATATTTGAGATCTGAGCCCAGAACAGCTTTAGTTGTTTTATCTCCTCATAACTTGCAGTCAGTCCTTCTAGATGGACTAATGCAGTTTCACATTCTGAATTCTCTGTCTCTACTTGTTGAAAACATAACTAGCTCTTCAAGATCCAGGTCAGATATCACTTCCATGATTATTCCCTAATCCTGTGAGTCTGACACAATTGCTCTTGTCTTGGCACTTTAATAGTGTTCTCTTTTCTATTACAGGTAATTATGAGAACTTTTGTCCACTATTAGATGGTGAACTCCTTACAGCATAGGTTAGGTGTCACGTTTCACTTAATTTCACTTCCCACCTAGGAAATTCCTATTAGGTAGCAGATGCTCCATGAATGTTTGTTGAGTTGAATTGACTAAAATTGTTAAATTCATATTTCACCCTGAACCACAGCATAGCTTCCAGAAGCATGCTGGTGAAGATAGTGATTTTACGCAGATTCTTAATGGGAAATTGTCACAGATGAAAAGACAGATTGTCACAGATGAAAAGATAAGATAATCTTTCATGTTGTTATTCAGAAGGTTGCTTTTAAATGTCTTTTAAGGTGTGTAGTTTTCTTTTTATTTAATTTATTTTTTGAATTGAGATGTAATTGATTATACATATTTATGGGGTACAGAGTTGACTATCAGTACTCGTGTGCTCTATGTGCTGATCAAATCAATATATTAGCTTGTTCATCATTACAAATAATAATTATTCTTTGTGTTCCTTACCCAATTATTCCCTAATGTTCTTCCCCTCCCCCATTTCCAACTCTACTAACTATAGGTCTATTCTCTTCTTCTAAAAATTCAACTTTTTTGAGATCTTTCTTGCTTGCTTAGCTCACGCTTACGGGTGAGAACATGCAGTATTTCTCTTTCTGTGCCTGACTTACTTCACTTAACAATTTTATCCAAGCTCATCCATGTTGCTGTGAATGGCAGAATTTCGTTCTTGTTAATGGCTGAGTAGTATTCCATTGTATATATACTGCATTTTCCTTAACCAGTAGAATGCCAATGAACATTTAGGTTAGTTCCATATCTTGACTACAATAAATAAAGCTGTTATGAACATTCCTTCAGCATGATGATTTCCATACTGTAGTGGATTGAATTATATCCCCCCAAAACTCATTGAAGCTTGAATTGTGTCCCCCAAGTTTTAAGTATTAGAAACTTAGACCCCACTGTGACTGTTAAGAGGATGGAAACTCCTATTATGGTAGTTGAAAGGTGGAGCCTTAAATAGGTGATTGGATTGTAGGATCATGCAGTAGTGAGTGGATTAAAAACGGTGATCAGGGGCATGGTTTTCATGGCTTTAAAAGAGGAGGGTCTGTCTCTCTCTCTCTGCTCTCTCTGTTTTCACCATCTTGCAATGTGAGACTCCTGGATCACTGTCACCACCACCAGATGGACTTTGGACTTCACAGCCTCAGACACTGTAAGCAAACAGTTTTGTTTCTTTATAAATTACCCAGTTTGAGATATTTTGTTGTAAGCAACAAAAGCAGACATCTTTTAGTTTTGGAATTATACTGTGGGTATATACCCAGAAGTGGGATTGCTGGATTATATGGTTATCTCTATTCTTGCTTGAGAAACTTCCATGCTCTTTTCCATAATGGTTGTACTAATTTATAGTCCTACCAACAGTGCAGAAGGGTTCCCCTTTCTCCACATCTTTTCCAGTGTTTATTATTTTCTGTCTTTTTGATAATAGCCAGACTAGCTGGGGGTGAAACGATATCTCAATGTGGTTTTGATTTGCATTTCCCTGATGATCAGTGATGTTGAACATTTTTTCATGTACCTGTTGGCCATTTGTATGTCATCCTTAGAAAAATGTCTTTTCCGTTCCTTTGACTGTTTTTCAGTTGTATTTTTTTTTCACAGTGAAGTTTTTGTTGTTTGAGTTCCTTGTGTATTCTGGATATTAATCCCTTGTCTGATGTATAGTTTGCAAATATTTTCTCCCATTCTGTAGGTTGCTTTTTCACTCTGTTGATTGTGTCCTTTGCGGTGCAGAAGCTTTTTAGTTTGATATAATCCCATTTGTTTGTTTCTTTTTTTGTTGCTTGCACTTTTGGGGTCTTA
>NW_007740171.1:12914-13416 GCF_000696425.1 Galeopterus variegatus | reverse complement strand
AGTGAGCGGGAACCGGTCTGTATGTGGGATCCGAACCCTCGGCGGGAGCACCACCACACTCTCAAGCGGCGCACTATAGCAGTGCGCCACCAGGCCGGCCCAAATTCTGAATTCCTTTTATTAATGAATATTCTAAATGAATATATTATCCTGGTCCCAGATTAGCCATTACAGAGAACAAAAATAGAAGACTTTATTGGTTATCACATATATATTACATGTGTATCCATACGTATGTGTGTACATAAATACACGTCACATATGATATATGCCACAAGAAATTTCCCTAAATATTTCCCTAAATATAAATATATATTTATATAGCTCGATAAATTTTAAAAAAGAAATATGCCAAATAAATATATAATTTTTAAAAATACAGAAGTTTTGTCTTTTATATACTTTATAAATATTGGGGCAGGGAAGAAACACAGAGCACAGCCTTTCAGAAGTGACTGATAATCTACTTTCACGCAGAAAGCAAAATGTGGAAAGCCAGGGC
>NW_007740171.1:10710-12146 GCF_000696425.1 Galeopterus variegatus | reverse complement strand
TATAGTTTCTTCCACAAACTATTTTTCCCCTAATCTATAAAGTCTTACAATGAGGAAAGTGTAAAACACACACCTTAGTAATGCTCTAGAAACCTAACAGCATTCTTGTGAACAAAATTGTACGATAAGTTGTTGGTTCATGAAAGGAAACCATCTTTAAATTTGTATTTGAGCTCAGTAGTACCAGATTTGCAATAAGCCCAATTATTTTGTAATCACAAAAACTGAATACTTGTTTTAATTTTATTTTACTTGATTCAAATTCATAAGTTTGAGCTTTTATGGTTTTTTGATAAAAAATTTGCAGTGGAAAAATAGCTTTACCTTGAGATAAATTATTCAAAACATCCTGACTTTTAAAGTAATTTAATTTTTTATTACGTGTAAACATATACTATATTTNAAAACATCCTGACTTTTAAAGTAATTTAATTTTTTATTACGTGTAAACATATACTATATTTAGGACTTGAGTCATCAGTGATTTTTGTGCCATATCTTTGGAGAGGAGTATTTTTCAAAAGTAGATTGAATGAGTTTTAAAATGCATAGCAAATAAATACAAAATTACAGCTAGATAGAACAAATAAGTTCTGGTGATCTACAGTATTGCTAGACATCTATAATTAAGAATAATTTATTGTATGTTCTCAAATAGCCAGAAAAGATAAGCTCAAATGCTGTCATCACAAAGTACTGATGAATGTTTGCAGTGATGAATATACTAATTACCCTGATATGATCATCATACATTTTACACATATATTATATACCCTGTAAAATCAATTTATGCCAATTAAAAAATAAATTAATTTAAAAAATGTATATGAAGATATCTTGAAAATAGTTGAGGTAGTCAAAAACAACTTGATCTCTTACTAAATTTCAAAATTCTTTTAAATGAAATTAAATTTTCTCAATATCTATGTTTACTTCTTAATACTAAGGCAAAACATACTTTAGCTTTTTCTATTCATAACACATTTTAAATTTATAGCTTCGGTTACGGACTTAATGTTTGTGCTTCCCCAGTATTTATATGTTGAAGTCCCAACCCTCAATGTGAGTGTATTAGAAGATGTTGCCTTTATGGAGGCAATTATGTTAGATGAGGTTAAAGGGCAGGACCCTGATCTCACAGGATTAGCATCTTTACAGGAAGAGACATGAGAGCTAGTTCTTTCAATCTGTATCTCTCTTCTCACTTCCTCCCCAATCCAGAACACTAAGAAGAGGTCATGTGAGGGAGATGACGGATGCCTGCAAACCGGGAGAAGAATCTGCAGAATGAAACCTACATTTCTGATACCTTGATCTTGGACTTCCAGACTAGAACTGTGAGAAATAAAATATCTGTTGTTTAATCTCCCCAGCCTATGGTATTTTGTTATAGTAACATGTGCTAAAATGTTGTCGAACTGGATCAAAGATCCCTC
>NW_007740171.1:4901-10010 GCF_000696425.1 Galeopterus variegatus | reverse complement strand
CTGCAGTTATAGTACTCTTACATAACTTGTTTACAACGGGATGTGCTGAATCATACCCAGCTGGATATGAGGAGAGGGGGCCTGACCATACTGACTCTATGTTCCTCACAGACAGCTTCTGAGTAAATTATGAATGGATGCTGTATTACTTTTGTATTACTGCTTAACAAATTATGATAAACTCATTAGCTCAAAACAGTATACATGTAGTATCTCACCGTTTCCTTGGGTCAGGAGTCCAGGCACTGCGTCCCCTGCTCAGGATCTCACAATGCTGCAATGCAGGTGTTAGTCAGGCTGCTCTTCTGGAGATTCAATAGGGGAAGAACAGGCTCCCAAACACACTTTTTGCAGCTGTATGACTTAGGGTCTTGACTCTTCACTGGCGGTCAGTTGTAGGTTGCTCCCAATTCCTTGAAACTACACTCAGTTTGGGGCCGGCCCGGTGGCGCACTGCGCTAGTGCGCCGCTTGGGAAGCGCGGCAGCACTCCCGCCGAGGGTTCGGATCCCACATACAGACCGGTTCCCGCTCACTGGCTGAGCGAGGCACGGGGGCAACACCGAGGGTTGCGATCCCGTTGCCAGTCCCGATCCGGTACGGGGGCGACACTGAGGGTTGCGATCCATTGCTGGACACGGAAAAAGAAAAAAAGACAAAAAAAAAAACTACACTCAGTTTGTAGAGGTGGCCTGTGGTTCTCTGTACCACGTAGGCTTCCCCAACAATGCTACTTATGTCATGAAGCCAACAAGAAGAGTCTGTTCCTCAAGTCAGCCAAGATGGAGTTTTTTTATAAAGTAACAATCACGGGAGGGTATTCCCATCACCTTTGTCATACAATGCTTCTGTTAAATAAGTGACAGCCCATCACCTTAGCCATATTCCACTGATTAGAAACAGGACACATTCTTGTGTGCACTCAAGGAGAGGGTATTGTACAACAGTGAGACCATCAGGAGACAGAAATTACTGGTGGGGGGAGTCAATTCTGGGTTTGGCTGCCAGAAAGACAACTTACCAATGTAAAGTGCCATTAGTCTTTTATCATCAATGGAATGCAGTGCTATGAATCTCTCTCAAATCATGGGATAGTAATGACTTATCTCCAATTGCACTATGAAATTTGCAGCTGGGTAATGAGAGCATTACTAAGAAGTAGCACCTTTCTCTTTTTCCATTGCCACTGCTGCTCCCGTTGACTGGATTGCCATACCTCACAAACCACTCCAAACCTCTGCTACAAACAGCTTCCCTATGTAAGCCTCTGCTCTTACGTTGCCTTCAAAGAAAGATTCCAAGATGAGTTATAAGCCTCTTATTGGCACTACTACATTAAAATGCATGCAGCTCTGTCACACATTGTCTGTCAAAGGAATCTGTATGTCTGTGCAACCATTGATCCCTGCTGTCTCCTCCACTCTGTTTGTGAGGTCTCAACAGCAGAGCCTCTGCCTGGTTTACTTTTTGCGTCCTGTGCATTTAGCAGTTACCAGCATGAAATTAAGTGTAGCCTAAAGGTTTCATTGGATGCAGTAAACAGTATCCTAACTCGATGTGCAAACAGACTAACCTACTCTTGTAACCTAACATGATGTGCAAGCAGACTGTAACTCGCTCTTACAGCAAGTAGCCGAATCTCAGCCAGTTACAGGCAGCCAACTGTTCTGTACCTCACTTCCATTTTCGGAATGTCACTTCCCTTTTTCTGTCTATAAATCTTAAGTGACCATGTGGCAACAGTGAATTTGCTCTGAATCTGTTCTGACTCTAGGAGCTGCCCTATTCGTGAATTGTTCTTTGCTCAAATTAAACTCTGTTAAATTTTGTCTAAAGGTTTTCTTTTAACACCAGCCACTGCTGGCGACTTTTATGTATGAAAGAATAGCTATTTCAGGTCACTCTAATTTCTATTTTCCCACTGCAGAGCACTCTTCTTTCTGAGTTAATCTATACGTACAAATGTACACATATTTAACCTCTGTTCTGGCAGATATCTCCAATGCAGGAACTTAACTGTTTAAGTCTCAAAACAATATCTTATTCTTATGTCCAATTTGGGGTAAGTGTGACCACAATACAATTCCATAGGTACCTTTGCAATGCTGATATTATATTTCACTGGTGCTAGAAAATTCTCTAAATTAAAGGGTTTTTTATTCCTAACAAGACACTATGAGCTATTGGAAGTCTAAGCACTGAGGAGACAGGGAAGTAAAAACTGAATATACTTGGAATATAAACTACCTAACTAATCATGATTTTGTTAAATGTAGATAGACATAAACAAAACAGATTTAATTCTGTAACAAGAAGAGAAGAAATAAAACAGTATTTTGTCTCCCCCCATGGTTTCCTAACAATTGCTCACGTAAGTTGAGGAATCAGAGGTCTGAAAATGACAGTATTTTTCCTACTCATACATCTTCAATAATAAAATACTTAATGTAATGCTTTAGTGCTTTTGATTTAAATGTCATAAAGATTTTTATCATATGCAATACCAACAGAGAAAAGTGAAATAGACCTTTCTGTTCCTGGAAATAGTCATGGAAAATGGGCATAAATAGTTTGAAAATCATTTAAATACTACTAGATTCATGTGTTTCAAAAATAATTGTATTAAAAGATCTGCACTGATTAATTTTGCTTCCACCGCTGTTCTCACATCATTCTTTCTCATCCTCTATACGTAAATATGTTTGTTTTTCAATTTTTTAACTTAACAGGATTTTTTCTATGCAAGCTTTCACGTAGAAATACATATGTATTCTTGTTTCACCCTAATATTAAACATTGTAGAATGTTTGAAGTTCTATACCTTGTTCTTGTTGTAGTTGTTGTTTCCACTTAACACTTAGCTTTCTAGGATCTTTCCTTATGAGCACAACAAAAAAATCTTGACCATTCCTTGTTTAGGTACACAGTATTGTGTTTTGTGGTTTATTTAGCTAATCCTTTATTGCTGGCCGCTTGGATCATTTCCTTTTTTTTTATTTTTATTTTTTCTTTTTTACCACTGTAAACAATGCCTGAGCTGATATTTGTATAAACACCATTTGCACAATTGTAAGTGTACAGGTGTGCAAGGGTGTTTGTAGGACAAAGTCCAGAAGTGGTATGTTGGCTGAAAAAGTCAATGCATATTTAAAGCTAACAGGTAATGACAAAATCTCCTGCACAGGCATCATTTATACTCCTTGTAGCAATATATAAGAATGCCAGTTTCTTATGCCTCTTCCCCAAAAAGTGCATCATGAAATTGTGAGAATTTTTGACATTCCAACAGGTGAAAATAATATTCAGTATAGTTTTAATTTCTATTTCTCTTAATATGTAGCATTGATACCTTTTTATGTCCAAATGCGTAGTATTTCTTTTCTGCAAATATCTGTTTTTATTCTGTCTGAATTTTTATGGGATTGATGTTTCTAAGGCCTTTTTAAATATTAGAACTTATAAATCAGCTTTTTGTTAGTACTTTATGTTGTAAATATTTCCTTCTGATCTGTCATTTGTTTTTTGAGCTGCTGCTTCTGCTTTTCCTTTTTCTCCTCCTCCAAATATTTTTTTCTTATGGCTTCTAAATACGTATTAAATATAACTCTTATTTTCAGGATTTCAGAGCTGGAGAGATGGATTTCCATCACTCTGAGAATTAATCTGGTAAGTTTCTAGCACGAACAAGACAACTTGTATGTCTTCTTGAGAATCATTCTATTCTACTAGTTTTTAAGTTTTATCTCTATTTGTCAATATGCTTCAATTACTTAAAGAAAAATAGCCACAAACACAAAATACATTAAATTGGGATTCACATCATTACACATCTAGGTATTTCCTTATCGTTTTAATTACCTTTTCCCACCCAAATATCAAATCTTATAAAATCTGGTTAATGGGCATGACAAACATGCTAATTAATTGAAGCAACATATTTTTGTTTATGTTAAACTTTTCAGATCTTCAATATATCATTTTCTTGTCATATCTTCTAAATATAATTTCATGTTACAATTTTAAGACCTAAGTATAGAATAAATATCAGTACAATGATACATTTGGGAATGCCATTAATATGTGGGTCTATTATTGCTATCATGCAAAATGCAGATAAAGTATTTTAATACCAGGAACGATGTTAGAATTCTTTGTTTTGGAACATGACATCTCCTGGTTTATAAAGAAACATTGTGAGCCTATTATCTTTGGTTTTGATTTCTATGATTTTTTTTTTTTTGGCTAAAAATCTAGTAAAGAAATCAATTTTACCAAGAACATAATTCACTTTTGTTTGCTCACCANTTAAATAGCTTGATTTATAATACTCCATTCATTTGCTTTGTAACATGATCTCATTCTAACTAGATATCATGTACAGATGAAAACCGACAGGTATCACTTTGAAGATTTCCACTATTCTCTGCACATTTATTTTATTTTGGTACTCTGCCCATCAAATTTTTGTTGCCTTGGTTTCCCTAAGTTCTTATGTCTGTCTTCTCAACTCATGAAGACCATTGTGCTCTGTTTGCATCTCCCTTTCTGCTCTGTAGTCTTAAAACACCTTCATATCAGCTGGTGCACATACAGGAATCAGTTTATTTGTTTCTCTTCTCTTAGGGATTCAGACCTACACTGTCTTTCTGATCTTTTTTATATTTTGTCCAGTATTCTAGTCATTTTAGGCAGAAGGGCAATGTGGTCTCTGATACTTTATCTTGGTCAGAAATAGTTACCTGTCTTTTAATATTTCAATTTGATAATGTATGTGGGTCATTCTGATCAATTTATATATTTTCCTCTTATTCTAACCCTGAGCAAATATGAAAAAAAAATATTGTGAAAATAGCACAAGGGCACCCTGATCTATCAATTTAATGTCCCTACCAAGTTTAAGTAAATAAACTTTACTTGTAGTTAGCATATTTTTAAATTGTTAAGGAAAAGTGGATTAGTTTTCAATTGTAAATTCTTACATTAAGAAATTTATGCACAAATGGGAAGTAGTCATTTTGTTGTGGTAAGAGCATTATACTGAATTCAGAATTAGTAATTTTAATTTCTGCCAGTTATGGAATCTTAGGCAAGTCATATAATGTCTCAGTAA
>NW_007740171.1:0-3588 GCF_000696425.1 Galeopterus variegatus | reverse complement strand
TAAACCAAATCCTGTTCCTCTAAAAGGTGGGAAGATTTTCTAGTGTTTTTCAAATAATAAAACATTAAAGTGCACACTGGGAGGTAAAGATCTTTTTTAAAAGAGTGAAATACTTTGCTTAAGATTTGATTTTTCTGGTATACGTCCCTAAAAATCTTTTAAGAAATATTATATAGATATTGTGAGGCTGATGCATAGAAAAGGAACCAGAATACCCAATTGAGAATTTAAAAGGGGGTCTTTATTTGCTGGCCAGCGACTGTCTATCCAAGAAAGTCTTTTTAAAAGGCACATTTTTACATTAGTAGCACAGTTAAAATTATCAAATAGTCGCACACTTATAGTTATTATATAGTCACACACAGACACACATACCCTCCTGGCATAAGAAGGGAGTTTGGGGAGGCCTAGTGCAAACTGATAACAGAAGCTGAAACAAGCCAGTTAATCGCTCAGGGGTAGCTTGGGTGGGGAACAGCAAACAAAATTCAAACTTCTCTAAGTGCAGGCTAATATTTAGCTTTTAACTTCTATCAAGGGGCTGAAGAGCTGAGGGGATTTACAAACAACAACATTTTCTAAGCAATTCAAACACTATTTAAACCTAATCAATCTATCTTGTCACACAGCAAGCAGTTTCACAGAAGTGAATTATGTATGTTATGAAAGTGGGGGTCACCCTATCTCATAGACACTCACACAAACTCACACACAAATGTGTGTGTTTGTGCATGTGCTATTGAGGTTGACATAACATTTCTATGTGCCAATATTAACAGTTTAGAAAGTCATCTGTATACAATGGTGAAAGTCAAACTGTCTTCACGTTTTGAAATATCTTTGGAAAGTTCAGTTACTGCCTTAAGTTATTTGTTTATCTCTATAATAATATAAGTGCAGAGAAAATTTTTTCTAGGGTATTGTAAAATTCCATGAGTAATTTTGTGTTTAGGGCTTAAATACAAGCTACTGAGCAGAGGAATTCACTGCAACAAATTTTCTTATTTTGCTCCATTTCTGTCTGCCCAAGTTGAAAGTCATGTAGAAATGTGTGTGTATTTAAAAAAATATATATTTTCATAAGTCACATGTGGAATTATGTCTAAGTATTTTGTAGTCATACCTCTTGCTAGAAAATTTGCCACAATACTACATTGCTAATTTCTTTAAACAGGATTAAGCACAGCTATTATTGATGAACGCGGTCCTAGAATTTTGGGGGTTTTGTTGTTTTTAGGGTGAACAGCTGGGGACGAAACGCTTTCTCCAGATAGCACATAACATTTTAAATAAAACAACAACACCCCCAACCATTACATCCACCTAGATGATCAAATAATGAGGCAAGACATTATACGTTAAAGTATTGATAGGACAGGTACTATATACTGTTAGAAAAACAATGATTAGCAAAGGCAGTGATTGCTATGGGTGGTCTCGAAGAAAGAGATTGATATTTGTTTCAGCTTTTAAGCCTTTGTTTTCTAAGACAACAAATATGACATGTTGATTCCTTTTCTTCTTCCTGATTATCATAGAGAGTGTTTGTAGCATAAAAGTAGTGGTGGCTGAGTATAATGGACTGAATGGTAATCGGGGCCTTGAAAATAGAGCCATCATATCAATATGGTAGAACAGAAGTCTTGTATGTGACAAGCTTTTTGATGAAAACTGCTGCTGAGCTGAATTGGTGGTCTGTTGCACACTTGTTTCTTTAGTTCTTAAATATTTATTGTACAAAATCACCTTAAAATCTAAGGTTGTCAATGAGATTAGCAAGTTAGATAATTGTAAATATGCTTTCTTTGTTTAAGCGTTTTGAATAATAACAAAAAGCAATAATGTATGTAAAAATGAAATAGTTTAATTGTTAAAGAATATTCAGAGTCTGTGTTTATTCTTGCAGCTTTAATGTTCTTTTCCTATATCATTTTAAAATCACCTTAAAATCTAAGGTTGTCAATGTCCCCATGAGATTAGCAAGTTAGATAATTGTAAATATGCTTTCTTTGTTTAAACGTTTTGAATAATAACAAAAAGCAATAATGTATGTAAAAATGAAATAGTTTAATTGTTAAAGAATATTCAGAGTCTGTGTTTATTCTTGCAGCTTTAATGTTCTTTTCCTATATCATTTTAAAATCACCTTAAAATCTAAGGTTGTCAATGTCCCCATGAGATTAGCAAGTTAGATAATTGTAAATATGCTTTCTTTGTTTAAACGTTTTGAATAATAACAAAAAGCAATAATGTATGTAAAAATGAAATAGTTTAATTGTTAAAGAATATTCAGAGTCTGTGTTTATTCTTGCAGCTTTAATGTTCTTTTCCTATATCATTTTAAAATGTGGATTTATTGCAACTTTTTTACTTTTGCTATTTTATTTTTAAAACACTTTGTTCCATAATGCATTAACAATTTTATAGCTGTTAACTCTAATAAAGTTGTTATTAGTAAAGCAAGAAAAATAACTTTTTATTTGTAAATTCTATAACATCACTCCTTTATTTCTCATTTTTCTCATCTTTGCACTTATTAATCTGCATACATCATCAACTCAAATATAATTTTAATATATTTTAGCATGGTTGCAAATGTATAGATAAATCAGTGAAGTGAATTGGTTTGAAAAAAGTCATTTTATACAGACTTGCTCTTGGATAAGGAGAAACAAAGATTTTTCTGTCCCGGGAGATAGATACCACTATAGTTGAAGTCCCTTATCGAACATTTTCTAAGTCTATCTCTAATAGCTGGAACTCGTGAGAGCCAGTAGTGCTAGCTGGGATGAGAGCCAGAGCCTGGCCAGGGAACTGCATAAACTCCAATTTTATATTTTCTTTGGGATGTTCTCCCATTCTCTCCCCTTTTTATAGAGTAGAGTCAATCAGTTCACTCAGAGATCCTTGGGTATTTGTTTATCAGGTACTTACAGGTCCCACTTCCAGAAAGGCTGCTGAGGAGTGAGTTACTTGTTGGTGGGATTTCTTTCTTTTTTTTTTTCTGCAGAAACTTGGGATTGGCATACAGAATGTTGCTGACACACTGATTTGAGGTGAATTTCACACTTGTTGGACACAAGATGAGAAATCTTTATGAGCATTGATTGAAAATAATGAAAAATGAAATGCAATATTTTCATATTGTATTAGCTTGCATGGTTTCTGATAAGTTCATTTTTTGTTAGTTTCTGTCACTCTGTGTAAAATATATTTTTTCTCTGAATGCTTCTAAAATTTCCCCATCACTGGTTTCAAGCAATTTGATTATGATGTTCCTTGGAAAAATTAATAATAATTGGGCAGGTAGGAAATTAATGAGATAATACAAAGAATGAAGTGCTTAATGCTGTTACAGAAGCTTCAGGCAAACTCATGAAGGAAATGCTACTTGAGCTGAGTCAAAGATATTGATCAGATGGATAAGGGAGAGAACATTCCAAGCAAAGGATGTTGTATTCAAAACTTTTTTGCAGGTACATAAAAGACTAGGAGTGGAGCAGATCAGGGCAATCCTAGCAATCCTAGAGATTAAGAGAGTCATTTGGAATGACTAAATCAAGCTTATCTTGGTGTCCCCCCCCCCCC
>NW_007740170.1:24646-31605 GCF_000696425.1 Galeopterus variegatus | reverse complement strand
GGACTTGGAAATAAAGAACAAACTTTTAGGGTAATTTTTGTTACTTAAAATTTTGCATATTATAGATACATTTTATGAAACAGACTACTATTAAATGCCTCAATTTTCTGTAATCAGTCATTTTTGGCAGTGAATTCAGCTAACATATTCACATTTATTTGAAATAAATGCAGAAAATTTGTATGTAGAATGGTACTATTTATATGCTTTTAAGTATATATTTGGCTAATAATACTGAATGTGAACTTCCTTTTAAAATTTATCAAGCACATTCCTAGCCATTTATCACAACAGTAAGTTTACGTTTGTAAGGTGATTTGAGCACTTTCACGTACTGTTTTTACTCTAAAGCAAAACGTTGACAGTGTTAGGACTGTTTTTACTCTACAGCAAAATGTTGACAATGTTAGGTATGGGTGTCTTTTATTATAGACAGTTTAGAAACTTTTGCATCTGCTCTGGTTATCAGATTAAGGTTTGTAGTTTCTCTGTTTTACTTTTGATTTTTAAATATTCAGAAAAAAGGTCTTGCATGTGAAAATCTGTATTGGTTGTGATAGAAATAGGTAAATTAGGAAAAATATCCTAATCAAAGAGATAACTTTCTGACAAAGAATGAGTAAGTTTAAGATGACATGCTTTTTCTTGATTAGTTTAAATGCTGTAAATCCCAAAAGAAAAATGTGATAGCCTTGTTAATATGTTTGTACAAAACAGGTTGTGGGCCAAATTTGTCCTGCAGGCTATAGTTTGGCAACATGTCTTGGACTGGAGAAATGTTTGACTGGAGCCAGTAAAGAAGCAGATTTGTTGACCTCAAGAGTAGGTATTATTTTATTTACTGTGAATTTATTGGTCTCTGTGAAGTAAATACTATGTACCCGTAAAAGGTTGTCTGAGTTCTTCCTGCCTTGGTTATTGTGTTGAAATTAAAGATCCACTTTGTAACAATAGACTAACTAAACAGTAAGGAGGCATTCTACTTCCAGTATTTACATATAATCGCACTTAACTATGGTTAACTGCTTGAGGGCAAGGGTCATCTTCTCCCTGGACTTTGGACGGGTAAATAAGCCATCAATAAATTATTGTTGACTTTTCACTCTGTCTGGAGAAAATGATATAAAATTTGTCTTTTTTGAAGCTATGAGAATTTATTAGTTTCTGGTTATGCTGATTGTATATTATAATCGTATATTCAGATATCAAACATCATGTTAATATTTGCCCTGCCTTTTCAATTCTTAACACCTATTTGAAGGTTAGAAGATAATGCCACTTTTCTCATCTCTTGTGGTAGTGAGGTGAAATCCAGATGTTAATCTTGGAGTTCTCAGATGGTTTATTCAGGTCTTAAAGCATTTTAACATTTTCCGCAGAGGACTGTTGGTGCTGGTCCTGGCTGATTTTTACTTAGCAGCCCCATTTCTCTGGCAAATTAGTTGCTGTTTTGTGGTGTTACTTTTCTGTACTTAATATTAGCTGCTTTGTAGTATATGGTAGATATAGTGGTTCCAGATCTGGGTTTTCTCTATGCTTGCCATTTGTGTGTTGATGTTTCCAAGCAAGCCATACGTATAGTTCCATGTATTGATGTTTATGTTTATTCTGTCAGTGTAGCAGAAAATGTATCCTCATGAATGCCAGTTATTCCCATTTTTCTTTCGAGGGCACATATTTGCCTTTGCTCGAGGAAATGCCTGAGAAAAATGATTGCTTTTGTTTTCTAGGATATTGTATGTCATTATCATAATCACCATTCTCATTGAGAAAGAAGATGCCTCATTTTTGTTTTCTGATTTTTTTTTTTTTTTTTTTTTGGAGATCCCTCGTGTGGACAGTACCTTCCCTTTTTTATTTATGTTCTATCTTCCTGCCTTATAAGTGCCATTTTAGGCACTTGGGGGGAAGATAGACTATTAAGCAAGGTACATTACTTGTTTCCAGTTAAAATTGTTTGAACACTTGCCCCATAGATGATGCTGAATAATCTCATATTTGCTGGAAATCCTCAGCTTCAAGAACAAATGAGACAACAGCTCTGAACTTTCCTCCAACAAGTGAGTAAGAAAAGATGCTAGTTGTTTTTGGTAATGATTTGCTTGAAAAAGTTTGATGATAAACATTTTCCTTGCTCTTCTCTGGCTGATAGCAAAATAGGAGTTTGATAATGCTGCAATCCAGAGCCCCATTTCACTGCTGACCTTTTTCTTATATTTCTTAAACATAATCTGAGGAAAGGACCATTTTGATTTTGCTTTTGAGGACTTAGGGTTTTGAATGCTCTGTTAATACCATAAACCATTTCCTTTCACTTTACTTTGAAGTGCTTCCCTGTGTCATGTTATGCTTTATGGTTTAACTAATTTCAAGTAACAGGAAAGAGCTACCCCATCCTGTTTTACAGGTTTGGTTTCTTTGAAATGTTTTTATTTCTTCCAGATTAATAGAATACCTATTTTCCAAGGGGTTGATCTCATTTCTTCAAACTTGGAATTAGTAAAATTAAAATTGTGTCCAGAAGGTTTTATTATTAAAGAAAACTTGAGATTGCCATGGTATTTTATTATTTAAAAATATAAAAGAGAAGTCAGTTTTGGTGTTTTTGAAACTGGTAGTTCTAGGGCTTTATATATTATGCAATTGGTTCTCAGTCCTGTAAACCATTATCCAAGGTTAGTGTCCTGGTATTGTTATGTAAGCCTGTCTTTTTTTGCTCAGTCAGGTGGTGTATATTTGGAAGTAGTGAAGCTAAACTCGGGAAACATATTAACTTCAAATTTGGAACTACTGTTTTAGAGCGTACCTTACTTGTAAAATTGTTACATCAGTGATAGATAACACTTGGTCAGGAGGAATATGTGTCTTTCACCATATTACCATGTCATGTAAATTGTGCATTTGGAGGTTGTTTTCTTATTGTTTTATTATTAGAAATAATACTTTATTTTGTGTTGCAGAAGGGGAATAGTTGTGGCTTCTAGAGTAGCTCCTGATTGTCTTCCATTGTGAAAATGGCCTTCACAAGGGGAATAGTTGTGGCTTCTAGAGTAGCTCCTGATTGTCTTCCATTATGAAAATGGCCTTCATGATGGACTTAGAAGGAGGCCAAGCACACTAGGTTTGCTGTCAAAGAGGAGGTGCTTGTGTTTATTTTGGGAAAGAAATTATGGATTACCGGTGTCCAGGAGTAAGGTTTTAGATTTTTTCCAGAAACATAGCAAAGAAAAGATTTAAAAATTTACCTTCACTAATTTTAATTCCCTTGTAACCCCTGGTTTTCTTTCTTCCTTAGATGCAGAATCCTGATACACTATCAGCAATGTCAAACCCTAGAGCAATGCAGGCCTTGTACAGATTCAGCAGGGTTTACAAACGTTAGCAACCGAAGCTCCCAACCTCATCCCAGGGTAGGTTTATTTGGGGACAATTATGAGAGTCTATAATGGTCACTTTCTCTGAGAATTTCTGATTTAATATTATTCTGCTTTATTGTTGTTGAGATGGTTTTTAAGTCAGTTTTCTAAGTTAAAAATGATTATTTTAAGAAGATAGCTTAGCTAATATTATGTTAAAATATAACTATTTTTCACTTGTACTGGGCTGGCCACCATCCAGTTTTGCAGGAGCTTAGGTTTATTACCTGTCTCTGCTTTCTCTAGGTTTACTCCTGGCCTGGGAGCAATAGGAAACACTGGAGGCTCTTCAGAAACCAACGGGTCTAGCACTACACCCAGTGAAAACACAAGCCCCACAACAGGAACCACTGAACCTGGGCACCAGCAGTTTATTCAGCAGGTGCTGCAGCCTCTTGCTGGAGTAAATCCTCAGGTAACACAGTTCTTTTTCAAGTTTTGCATTCCTTAATGTTAGAAATTTCGAAATTTCCAAAAAGGAGAAAATGAAAGTGCAGTCCTTTAGTGTTTAGACTAATGAAAAGCACAGTCCTAAGGATATTGAATGTAAAAATAGGCATTACAAAAATTAACTTTGCTATATCAGATACTGAAGGAAATATTGTTGAGTTGTAGGTAAGAAATGCTATAACCCAATGCCTTATTTTTTAGAAGTCGCCTTTAAAAATGCATTCTTTTGGGCCGGCCCGGTGGCGCACTGGATAAGTGCGCCGCTTGGGAAGCGTGGCGGCGCTCCCGCCCGAGGGTTCGGATCCCACATGCAGACCGGTTCCCGCCCACTGCTGAGCGAGGCGCGGGAGCAACGCCGAGGGTTGCAATCCGTTGCTGGACACGGAAAAAGACAAAAGACAAAAAAAAAAAAAAAAGCATTCTTTTTTGGAGTCCTTATTTGAAAATCATGTGAAATATGCTTTGTTTTATAAAATTGTCAGGGAGGAATAGAAACTTGACTTTCTCAAGTTTCTCCAGGACAGCTGTTTGCTACTTTTTGTATTTTAACTTTAAAAAAAATCCTAACTACTTCATGTTACTGACCACCATACCACCTTCTGTGTGTGGTAACTTTTGTTACATAAATACACCTCACAAATATGGCCAAAAAATTTAGACCCCTAATAATGTTCTTGCATGTGCAAACATGTATTGGCCTTATTATGAATGTGCCATTATATAAATATGATTGCCAGTTCCAAACTTATTACAGTAGGTTGCCCCAACTTCTGCATGGAAAAAAATGTTTCAGGGTCTATTTGTTACTTTCTGATTTCAAGCCTAACTAAATACAGTAAGTGAGGCAGAGTTCTATTTTACACATATTTATATTCCCAATACCTACCATAGTTTCTGTCTTATGGTAGGTACTCAGTAAAAATTCATGGAATTAATAAGAAAAAGTGATTTTAGGTATTAGGCAGAATTAATTGTTACATAAGTTGAATAGCCTTACAAGCTTCCCCGTTATCAGATTGGCCAGGACTGACTGGTCATTTATATGCTTTTGTTTTGCCTCATTTCTGAAGAATGATTTGATGCACCTGAATTGTCATGATTTAGGAGTGTAGTTTGTGGGACTGAAACTGGAACTCTTTTTCTAAGAATTGAATGGCCAGTGCGGAAATCGAATACACATTCTAAGCCTTATTGCAAATGTAGAATTTTATTCAAGAGGGACACTGGCATTTATAGTTACTCAGTGGTCAGTAGCTACACAAAATAAATCATCTAGTTGTAAACTATTTGCATATATACTTTTAAGTTTTTCTGTATGTTTATGAGCCCATTAAATAATGGTTGGAATTTATTAAGCTTTTTTTCCTAAAAACAGAGTTATGTGGTCAGAGTTATTTGACATGATTGCTTAGGTATAGCCTAGACTAAAGTAATAAAATAAAGCGCTAGTGGACTTTTAAATATGTTGGATATGTTTCAAGAGAGAGGCAGTGCTTTTAAAGCTCAATAGAGCAGCATATGTTATAAAATAGCAATTACGATTTTGTAAAAGTTATTTTGGTGTGACATGGACTAGTGTCCTTTAGAGTTTGATTATTATTATTATTTTTTTCTTTCACAGCTACAGAACCCAGAAGTCAGATTTCAGCAACAACTGGAACAACTCAGTGCAATGGGATTTCTGAACCGGGAAGCCAGCTTGCAGGCGCTAATAGCAACAGGAGGTGATATCAATGCAGCTATCGAAAGGTTACTGGGCTCCCAGCCATCTTGGCAGCATTTCTGTATCTTGAAAAAATGTAATTTATTTTTGATAACGGCTCTTAAATCTTTAAAATACCCGCTTTATTTTATTTTGGCTCTTGGAATTCTGTGCTGTTAAAAACAAACCCAATATGATGCATTTTAAGGTGGTGTTCAGTAAGATGTGTGGGTTTTTCTGTGTTTTTCTTTTTTGGAACAGTGGGAATCAATGCTTTTTCACTTAAGGCTACTGCATGCATAAACACTTCTGCATTTATTGTCATTTTTAAAAACATCACCTTTTGTAGTTGGATGAACAGATTCTGTTCTGCATCTGTCCGGTTTATTTGCTTTTTAAAACATTAACCTATGGTAGTAATTTATGTAGAATAAAGTGTTAAAAAGCCAATCATTTGAGTTCTATAATTTGTGGTACCATATGGCTTATTGTGACTTTGGCATGTATTTTTGCAAACAATGCTGTAAGATTTATACTACTGACAATTTTTGCTTTACTTGTATACAATATAGAGTACGCACATTTGGGACTGCATTTCTAGAAACATACTGCCATAAGTTATCTGAGCAAAACACATGTAACCAAAAAGTAAAGCTGAGGAAATACTCCTAAAGCTGAGTATTTCCTAATTGTATAGAATCTTACAGCATCTTTGATAAACATCTCTCAGCAAAAGTGCCGGTTAGTCAGGATTGTTGAAAATATAGTAGAAAAGCTGATTCTGGTTATTTCTTTAAGGACATTTAATTGTACGGACAACATAATGTAACTTTGTCTCAACATTCACAGGTTGACTATAATTACCTTAATTTCTGTGCAGACCGAAGGGGCACTGTAGTATACCCAAAAGTGCATTTTGCCTAGGACTTTTCGGCTTTTCCTGTAGGTAGTTTAACAGGCATTACAATTTGTAACTGAAATGTTGCTTTCAATGAAAGTGTCTTGATGTTTCAGTTATTTTTAATTGCCATATAAAAATAGAACTATCTTTTGGGTCTATCGGTTTTCTCATGCACAGGCAATACCTGAATTTAAAATGATTTGTGAGCCACTTGTTTCTGAAGTGTTTTGGTAGTTCTCTTAAGGAATAGCTAAATATTGTGCTTTTCAGAGCGTCAGAGAAGGGGGAATGGGGGAGGGGGAGGGGCGCCACGGAATCTGTCCTGGATCGGGCCAGCCTCAATAGTACTGGCAGCCAAGGTTCTGTTAGGATTTCTGTACATCTAGTGTAGTAAGGAAGGATCATTCAGGGGTGAAAAACAAAGAGCCATTTTAACAATGTGGAGTACCTTCAGCTGTTCTACAGCCTTTTTCTTCCCTCCCCAAAGAAG
>NW_007740170.1:14705-23461 GCF_000696425.1 Galeopterus variegatus | reverse complement strand
ATTTGGCAGTAAGGCTTGTAGGGTGCACTGGGCTAGGCGATCTCTTAGGTATGTTTGTGCTGCTGCAGTGGTATCTTTTTTTGTTGTTTCTTTCTAATCTGTTTATCTTAGATCTAAATATTAAGGGGTTCAAAATACTTAAAATTCTTAAAAGCACTAAAAAGACATTTAAAATACTGTATGCTTAAATCGTTATTGTGTTGAGTTACTTAGTAGAAGTTGAGTAAAGAATGGAGTGCTGAAAATAATATTTCAGGATTTTATTTCCCTAGTAGAATATTTGTGATATTCTAAACAAAGTGTAGCAATGTTGAATAGTCAGATAAACAACTGGCCTCTGTGTGTATTCAGACTCTTCAGTGTCAGGCTTGGTTTAAAGGTAATATGAAAGGGGTCGTTTGTTTGGGGAGACTTTATTACTATGTTAATTTAATAGGCAAATCACAACAAAATACAACAGATTAGATAAAAATTNGAGGCTGGGTTGCCTACCAGTCCATGCACTGTTCTGACACTTTCCCCAGGAGGAAAACACATGCAAGGGTCAGGGGGGAGGCATGACTAGAGGAGATTGGTAAGGATGGTATTCATGTGTCTTTGCTGTTTCTGCCTTATGCCTCAGTCTGGATTAAAAACGTTTGTACTGGTGAATAGTGGTATGGTGTGGGATAGTGTCATAACCAATTTGATGATTTATTAATCACAAAATAACAATAAATCTCTAGGTTTACCCTTGGTTTGTCTTTTCTTTTTTGTAGAAAGAAAAAGATGTCTTCAATTTACTTTCTCTAACCATGTCTTTAAAGGCTGAGTTGATTTACCCCAGATTTGATCACACTTTAGATTACTCTTTATTAAATTTTCAAGATTCCCCAGTTAAAAGGTCACACACATTGTATTGTGGTATATTTAAAAGATAGCCCACTGGGNTGTCTTCAATTTACTTTCTCTAACCATGTCTTTAAAGGCTGAGTTGATTTACCCCAGATTTTATCACACTTTCGATTACTCTTTATTAAATTTTCAAGACTCCCCAGTTAAAAGGTCACATACATTGTATTGTGGTATATTTAAAAGATAGCCCACTGGGAAGGTAGGTGACCTGGGCTTTGCTTGTGTTTTGGTACATGACTAGTTGACTTTGAGTACGGCATCATAATTTCTTTTCTGCCATAACTTTTTTCTATGAATTTGGCAGTAAGGCTTGTAGGGTGCACTGGGCTAGGCGATCTCTTAGGTATGTTTGTGCTACTGCAGTGGTATCTTTTTTTGTTGTTTCTATCTAATCTGTTTATCTTAGATGTAAATATTAAGGGGTTCAAAATACTTAAAATTCTTAAAAGCACTAAAAAGACATTTAAAATACTGTATGCTTAAATTGTTATTGTGTTGAGTTACTTAGTAGAAGTTGAGTAAAGAATGGAGTGCTGAAAATAATATTTCAGGATTTTATTTCCCTAGTAGAATATTTGTGATATTCTAAACAAAGTGTAGCAATGTTGAATAGTCAGATAAACAACTGGCCTCTGTGTTTATTCAGACTTTTCGGTGTCAGGCTTGGTTTAAAGGTAATATGAAAGGGGTCGTTTGTTTGGGGAGACATTATTACTATGTTAATTTAATAGGCAAATCACAACAAAATACAACAGATTAGATAAAAATTAATGTGTTAGTGACAAAAATGAAGCTAGGTTGTGTGTATACACATATATACATGTATAACAGAAAAGGGTTAGTGTGGTTGAGGCAGGGAAGGACTGCATATTGTACTTCCTCATAGAGATTAACATGTTAAAGTCAACAATAAGTCCTGCATTAAAGAAGTCTGTTTAAAGTTGTTTAATCCAGCTTTTTGCCGTCCTACTAGAACATCTCTTTGGCTTGACCGTTCTCGAAGGTAGTGCTATGTCCAGTGAAAACACTCTGGGAAAAGCTACACTTGGCAAATCTCCCCTTCTCTGGTATTGTGTATGGTTAGCTGTGCTCATATAAAGCCTGCCATTCTTTCTGGGCTTAGTTCTGAGATCTTCCTAAACTTTGCTAACCCAGCAATTGATTTATTCTGAACTACTTAGCCTTTACCATCAACTACTGCATTCTGTTCTTCCCGTTCACCTTATAGCATTTTGCCATTTTGTTTTTCTTTGATTTTTCTGCTCTGAAATTGTCTTGGCAGTTACTTGAGGAACAAATTTTCCTCAGTTTCTCTGTATCTTTTCTCAAAGGCAACCATTGTCTCAGAAGTCAACTTTTATTGAGCATTTATTGAGTACCATATTCTTTTCTAGTTGCTTATCGTATAGCAGTAAATAAAACAAGATTCTATTCACATGGGAGATAGTAGGATATAGGGAGCCAGACAGTAAACAAAACATGTATTGCCTGCCAGGTAATAAGTGTTTTGGTGAAACATTAAACACGATAAGGAAGCTAGGTCAGGAAGGGGGTGTTCTTGTTTTATATAGGGTAGACAGAGAAGACCTCATTGAGGTGACATTTCAACAGTGACTTGAATATCTTTAGTGGGGTGAACAATTTCCCAGGAAGAGGGACAGCTAATGAAAAGGCCCTGAAATGTGAGTGTTCTGAGTGTGCTTGTAGAACATAAGGAGTCTGGAGTGGCTGGACAAGGTGAGCTAGGGAGAAAACCGTAGGGAAGAAGATTGGGGAGATGTGGTGGTGGGGTAGGGGTGGTTCAGCTGCTGGGCATGGAGGACTTCTTAATATATGAGTTTTTTTGTCCCACCCCCCGAGTTTATGATTATTAGTTCTAGGGTTAGGGGAGAATTTGCATTTCTGATAAGTTCCTAGATGAGAACCACTGAATTAGGGGAAGCTGGGTGGAAGCAGAGAGATTATTAGGAGGTAATGATCTAGGAGGTAATAATCACAGGGGCTCGGACTGGGTTGGTGGCTGTGGAGGAGGTATAAGTAGTAGTCAGATCTGGGGTATGCTTTGAAGGTAGAGACTTTGATAATAGAGGTATGAGGTTAAGAGCAAGAGAGGAGTCCATCAAGCAAGGCAGAGAAACATGGGGAAGAGTGTAAATCAGAAGTGTGGTTTTGACACATGAAGTTGGATGTATTCGATCGAACACGTAGGTGGAGATGTTTATAAGGCAATCAGAGGAGTTGCAAAGGAGATGANTAACAGAAAAGGGTTAGTGTGTTTGAGGCAGGGAAGGACTGCATATTGTACTTCCTCATAGAGAGTAACATGTTAAAGTCAACAATAAGTCCTGCATTAAAGAAGTCTGTTTAAAGTTGTTTAATCCAGCTTTTTGCCGTCCTACTAGAACATCTCTTTGGCTTGACCGTTCTCGAAGGTAGTGCTATGTCCAGTGAACACACTCTGGGAAAAGCTACACTTGGCAAATCTCCCCTTCTCTGGTATTGTGTATGGTTAGCTGTGCTCAGATAAAGCCTGCCATTCTTTCTGGGCTTAGTTCTGAGATCTTCCTAAACTTTGCTAACCCAGCAATTGATTTATTCTGAACTACTTAGCCTTTACCATCAACTACTGCATTCTGTTCTTCCCGTTCACCTTATAGCATTTTGCCATTTTGTTTTTCTTTGATTTTTCTGCTCTGAAATTGTCTTGGCAGTTACTTGAGGAACAAATTTTCCTCAGTTTCTCTGTATCTTTTCTCAAAGGCAACCATTGTCTCATAAGTCAACTTTTATTGAGCATTTATTGAGTACCATATTCTTTTCTAGTTGCTTATCGTATAGCAGTAAATAAAACAAGATTCTATTCACATGGGAGATAGTAGGATATAGGGAGCCAGACAGTAAACAAAACATGTATTGCCTGCCAGGTAATAAGTGTTTTGGTGAAACATTAAACACGATAAGGAAGCTAGGTCAGGAAGGGGGTGTTCTTGTTTTATATAGGGTAGACAGAGAAGACCTCATTGAGGTGACATTTCAACAGTGACTTGAATATCTTTAGTGGGGTGAACAATTTCCCAGGAAGAGGGACAGCTAATGAAAAGGCCCTGAAATGTGAGTGTTCTGAGTGTGCTTGTAGAACATAAGGAGTCTGGAGTGGCTGGACAAGGTGAGCTAGGGAGAAAACCATAGGGATTAAGATTGGGGAGATGTGGTGGTGGGGTAGGGGTGGTTCAGGTGCTGGGCATGGAGGACTTCTTAATATATGAGTTTTTTTGTCCCCCCCCCCGAGTTTATGATTATTAGTTCTAGGATTAGGGGAGAATTTGCATTTCTGATAAGTTCCTAGATGAGAACCACTGGATTAGGGGAAGCTGGGTGGAAGCAGAGAGATTATTAGGAGGTAATAATATAGGAGGTAATAATCACAGGGGCTCGGACTGGGTTGGTGGCTGTGGAGGAGGTATAAGTAGTAGTCAGATCTGGGGTATGTTTTGAAGGTAGAGACTTTGATAATAGAGGTATGAGGTTAAGAGCAAGAGAGGAGTCCGTCAAGCAAGGCAGAGAAACATGGGGAAGAGTGTAAATCAGAAGTTTGGTTTTGACACATGAAGTTGGATGTACTCGATCGAACACGTAGGTGGAGATGTTTATAAGGCAATCAGAGGAGTTGCAAAGGAGATGAAACAGGTCATGGGGTGAGAACCAACAGAGGTCCTGAAAGCAAGTAAAGAAACTTAGAGGAGGCAGCTATAATGGACTGTTACGTGCTGCTGCTTCAAGTACTCATCGTGATTGAATGTTAACCTTTGGATTTAGGAAAGGGAAGGATCCTCATGGCTACAACTAGGGGGTTAGAGTGGGGGGGTGAAGTCGTGACTTGGGGACCAAGGCAATACCAGGAGGCACAGTTTTGAAGTAAAGACAATCAGAGAAATGGGGCAGAAGCTGGGGAGGGCGGCGTGGTGGTGGTGTAGAAGTTTGCCTTTTGTTTTCTGTTAAAATGGGAACAAAATTACAGCATGTTTGTATTCTAATGGGAATAATCCGTGTGTGAGGTGTGGGATGACTGCATAAGATAATTACTATCCACCGAAAAGTACAGAGAGAAGTTACTGTTAGCTTTTGATTTCCAGAATGGCTTTTAAAATAAAATAAAACCAGCCCCTTTGTTAACGTGGGCTAGGTTGTGAGGGAGAGGGTTTCTTTGTCTTTCACTTCCCAGAGAGGGGAAGGAATGCTTTCTGAGTCGTGGTTATCTAATGCTTCGTAGCAAACTACCCCACAGATTGGTGGCTTAGAATCCTCAATGAGCAATTTTGGCAGGGCTTGGTGAGTAATACAGGGGAGCATCTTGATGGGGTCTGGGAGAATTTCTTTCAAGAGGGCTTATTCACGTGGCTGTTAAATTGGTACATGCTGTCATCTGGGAATGCAGTTTGGGTCTCAATTTCTTTCTACAGGGCTACTTATGCTGCCTTCCAGTGTGGTGGATGGATTTTAAGAGCAAGTGTTTCAAGAAAAATGAAAGTCACCAGTCTTCAAGCTTGGGCTCAAATCTGGCCATTGTCCCTTGTCCCGTATTCTAATGGTCTTGCACAGATTTAAGAGGAGGTGTCACAGGCCCCAGGGCTTGATGGGAAGAATATCAAAGAGTTTGTGACCGTCTTAATCACACCCACTCATGCCAGAAGAACAGAGATGGATGAGCTCATTTTTCTTTGCTGTTCACTCCAAACAACCACAATTTTTTTTGAAGTTCTTACAACAAGAAATGGAGGGGACACACTTGGGTGGGAGGGGGGAGAGGGAGGAGGGAGGGAGGTTTCGGTGATGGGACACAATAATCAACTACATTGTATATAGACAAAATTTAAAAAAAAAAGTTCAAGTTAAAAAAAAAAAAGGAAGTAGTGACTCAGCTGCTTGTTGAACTAAGAGCTGCGCATACTTAACCGTGAGCCGCGTTTCTTTGGGAAACAGTCTGTCTGAAGGAGGCATGCGTTCTCATCTACTCCCTCCATGTAGAAATAGGTGAGTGAGGTAGGCTGGACCCTTGTGGGGAGGCCTGAGGTTTTTGTTTTTAATGTGGTAAAATACAAGTAACATAAAATTTACCATTGTAACCATTTTAAAGGGTACAATCCAGTAGCATTAAAGTACATTCACAGCATTGTACAACCGTCACCATCATTCAGAACTCTCCCGTTACTCCAAAAGGAAGCCGCGTAGCCATTAAGCATTTGCTTCCTTCCTTCTCCTGCCACCATTCCCGGCAACCACTGATCTGCTTTCTGTCTCTATGGATTTACCTATTCTGGATATTTCGTATGAATGGAATCACACAATATGTGTGGCCTTTTGTGTCTGGCTTATTTCACTTAGTATGTTTACAAGGCCCATCTGTGTGTACCATGTACTTCATTGCTTTTTATGGCTGAATAATATTCCATTGTATGTATACAACATATTTATTCATTCATCTCTTTTTGGACACTTCCACAATTTGCCTATTGTGAATCATGTCGTAACGAACATTGGTGTGTAAGTTTGAGTTTCTGTTTTCAGTTCTTTTGGATATATACCTAGGACGTGGAATTGTTGGGTCTTAGACAGTAATTCTGTTTTTAATTTTTTGAGGGACTACCAAGCTTTTCCACAGAGGCTACACTGTTTTTACATTCCCACTAGCACTGTATGGGTTCCAGTTTCCCTACATCCTTGCCAACACTTCCTTCCCTTTTCTAAAAGAAATTTTAATTGTAGTCGTCCTGGTAGGTTTGAAGTGGTATCTCATTGTATATCTTCTTTGGAGAAATGTCTATTCAAGTCTCTTGCCCCATTTTAATTGTCCGTTTGTTGAATTGTAGGATTTCTTTATAAGGTCTGGATTTTAAACCTTTATCAAATATATGATTTGCACATATTTTCTCCCTTTTCTTTAGGTGTTTTTTCACTTTCTTGAAAATGTCCTTTGCACAAAAGTTTTTAATTATATCTAAGTACATTTTTTAAATTTTTTTGTTTTGTTGCTTGTGCTTTTGATGTCATAGCAAGAATTCATTGCCAAATCCAACATTAATGAAGATTTTTCCTTACGTTTTCTTCTAAGAGTTTTATGGTTTTAGCTCGTATTTACATAACTGATCCATTTGAGTTATTTTTGTTTATAGTTTGAGGCTCAACTTCTAATTGTTTCTGTGGTTCTGGATTTGCAAAGAGAAGACCAGAATGTTTAATCCATTCCCTCCCCTCCCCTTTAAGAAGAAAAAGAACAAGGACAAATAATGCCTCAAAGAGAACTTGATAACTAGATGTTAGAATGTGCTGGTTGTAGACCATGGTCTTGGCAACCTGAGATCTTTGGTTTTCCCAGAAAAGTCTTGAAGTTCTCTATTTCCTCTTCTCATTTCTGTCTCTACCCCACCCCCGTACACTACCAGCCACTATGACTTTCATCCTCTAGTCTCTTAATGAAGGTGTGATTTGGGTCATATCCACAAACACCAAGCCTACTTTGTACTCATGTACTCTGTGTGCCCTGTGAACACTGATCCCAATCTTAATATGGCACTGTTGGGACTCCCAGCATGCCACATTTATAGGCAGTGGGTACAAACCAGCCTAACAAAGGCATGTGAATGAAATCCGTACGGAAAGGCTATGTGAATGATATTAAGGATTTCTATTCAAATAAGAAAGACAGGAGACATTGTTTAGGCAGTGATACAGTGGATGGTGATTGCTTTGTGGACATTTTCATGTAATTGAAGAATTAGTTGAGGGCTACAGAAAACCTTAATCAGCAAAGAGGTAGTAATTCTTAACCTTTGCTTCACATTAGATCAATTAGAGAGATTAAAAAATAAGGCCATCCCAGACTAAGTGGAACAGTTAGAGCTGGATGAGTCTCAGGTATAATTTTTAAAAGCTCTCAAAGTGATTGTAAAATGCTCCCAAGGTTGAGAACCACTGATTTAAAGGAAATAGGAGTTTATTCGTGATTTAAGGCAGTGCTTTTCAGCTTCATTGTGCATACAGATCACCTGGGATCTTGCTAAAATGCATATTGTGATTCAAAAGCTAACTCAAACTGGATCTGAGACATAAGTGTAAGAGCTAAAGCTATAAAACTCTTAGAAGAAAACCTAGGTGTAAATCTTTGTGACCTTGGATTTGGTAGTGGTTTCTTAGATACAACACCAGAAGCAGAAGCAACCAGTTAAAAAATAGGTAAATTGGACTTCATCAAACTTAAAAACTTTTGTGTTTCACAAGAGATGATCAAGAAAGTGAAAAGAGAGCACACAGTTGGGAGGTAATATTTGTAAAACCATGTATCTGATAAACAACTCTTAAAACTCAACAATAAAAAGGCAACTGAGTAAAAAAAATATATATATATATATAGAGAGAGAGAGAGAGAGAGAGACAAAGGATTTGAATAGATGTTTCTCCAAAGAAGATATACAAATGGCCAATCAGCATGTGAAAAGATGCTTTCTGTCATTAGAGAGATGCAAATCAAAATCTTGAGGAGATACTACTTCCTACAAACTAGGATGGCTGTACTCACAAAGGCAGATCGATAACAAATGTTAGTGAGGATGTGGAGAAATTGGAACCTATTGCTGGTGGGAATGTAAAATAGTGAAGCTGTTTGGGAAACCGTTCAGCAGTTTCTCAAACGATTTAACATTTGATTCAGCTGTTCCACTGTTTGGTATGTATATAACCAAGGAAAGTGAAAACATTATGTTCCCCCCCCAAAATTTGTACATGAGTGAGTGTGCATAGCAGCATTATTCTTAAAAGCTGGAAAGTATAGAAACAACCCAAATATCCATAAACCGATGAATGGATTA
>NW_007740170.1:12687-14026 GCF_000696425.1 Galeopterus variegatus | reverse complement strand
TATATATATATATATATATATATATATATATATATATATATATATATATATATACAGAGAGAGAGAGAGAGAGAGAGAGAGATAAAAGATTTGAATAGACGTTTCTCCAAAGAAGATATATAAATGGCCAATCAGCATGTGAAAAGATGCTTTCTGTCATTAAGGAGATGCAAATCAAAATCTTGAGGAAATACTACTTCCTACAGACTAGGATGGCTGTAATCACAAAGGCAGATCGATAACAAATGTTAGTGAGGATGTGGAGAAATTGGAACCTATTGCTGGTGGGAATGTAAAATAGTGAAGCTGTTTGGGAAACCGTTCAGCAGTTTCTCAAACAATTTAACATTTGATTCAGCTGTTCCACTGTTTGGTATGTATATAACCAAGGAAAATGAAAACATTACGTTCCCCCCAAAATTTGTACATGAGTGAATGTTCATAGCAGCATTATTCTTAAAAGCCAGAAAGTAGAAACAACCCAAATATCCATAAACTGATGAATGGATTAAAAAATGTGGTATATCCACACAATGGAATATTATTCAGCAACAAAAAGGCACAAAGCACTGAAACATACTAAAACAGGGGCAGACATTTTTACACAGGCCCTGGGTACTTCTTGGACAGATGTGTTGGCTGGAGTTGGGTGAGATGAGAGGACTTCTCAAGGTCTTCTATTTCCATGTAGCTTAACTACAAGAGCTCTAGCTACAGAAGGGGAAGTGATGTATGTCCTGAGACATTAATCCAGTACATGTATCTCAACACTCTGACCTCAGGGTATAACCAGCTATTGCAGCCTGGGCCTTAGGTGGAAAACCTGCCAAATTCTCGTTTCTTCAGAAGGGATGTTCAAGTTAAACCCTCCCATCTGAGATATTTGGGAGTGTGTTCTAAAGATAAATGATGTGTCCCCAGTTAAAATCAAGGCCTAAAAGACCTTAGTGTGACAATCATCTCTGACAGTGAGAAAAAGAAAAGCAGTCGCTGTCATCCAGGAGCTAGCCTTGATATTACATAAAAGCTCGGCTTCCATGTCTTGCTGAGTATGAACAATTTCACAGACACATCACTACAAGACTGTTCTGTGACAATGATGGGTTAAGACAAAGGGCCATTCTACAATCATGTTGAACAAAGAGAAAAATGTGTACATTGTCCAAATCACAAAAATTACTGAATTTCTCCCTATCCTGGCTAATGTGCTTCTTTACCAGTTATAGCTTCAGCGAGAGCCTGGCTTCCTTGAACCCTCCCTAAAATCACCTAATACACATCCAAGTCCACTAAGTTTTTTGTAACATCTTACTGGGATTTCTCCACAGTTCTTGAAGGT
>NW_007740170.1:10256-11507 GCF_000696425.1 Galeopterus variegatus | reverse complement strand
ATCAGCCCAGCCTACATTTCACCCCTGAGGTCTGTGAAGCTGGGTTGAAACAACTCCCCATGTTGATGCTCGACTCAGCTTATTGGTTGCCGTCTAATCCAGTTTTACTTCCTTGGTAATTGCTGGGCATTCATAATACCCATAATACAATCACTACCCTGTTTTGAATATACAGATTTGCTGTTCAGTGAAGGAAGAATAAACTTGCATATTATAGTTACAGAAAATTAAAATCCCTGGTCAGTGGTATTTTTGATTAAAGCCAGCCTGTTTAATTTCCTCCTTATTCTTGCACTCTCATCCACTGAAAAAGTTTGCTCATTAGAGTAGTCTCTAGAGAGGTACAGGGTGTGAGCTTGGAGGCACCTGGACACCTCCTAGGGGTGTCTTGCCTGTGGTCACCCAGTGAGTTTGTGGCAGTGCTGTGCCTAGAGCCCAGTTTTCTCTGTGTCCTGATTCCAGAGCTGACTGCTCAGTGTATTGCTGGGTCATCTCATGCTTCAGGGACCTCATCCCACACCCTGCCTGATTTTTACCTGGACAAGGGCTTGAAGAATGGGTGGAAGGAGACCCTGGCAGGAGATAACAAAGAGCTGTCAGAGCCAAAAGACTTGAATGGGTTCACAAGCTCCCCCACAGTCAGAAAAGCAGATGAGTGGGAGTTTTTTCCTATGGCCACACTCCCTCAGACTCTGGTAGGAGATGACAGTTAGGAGAAGGTACAGGATCTGTGTCGAGTGTTGGTCTCAGCACTTCGCATGTATTATCTCAGTTCTCACAACTCCATGAGGCAGGCAGTATCTCCACGTCACAGGAGAAGAACATGTTTAGTCTGAAGTCCCTGAGTTGGTGGGGTGGACAGTCCTGCCAGACGGGATGGTGAGTGGTATCTGCAGAGTTGGGAAAGTCCTTCATTTTCCTCTATTTTGAGCCACTGCAGACCGCTCTGGTTCTGGCCTGGCCCTTCTAAGGCCACAGGGGCTGGGCAGTGGTGTGTTCAGGGATGGGTAGGGAGCCCCATCCCACCGCCTCGGACCCAGAGACAAGCTGCAATCCTTGGAGGGCTTTGTGCTTGCGGTGTCCGCCCACCCCCGGCCATCAGAGGGCAGTACCGGTTCACGCCTCAGACTGCCCGCAGTTGTGTCTGGGAAGGACAGAGCGGTGGTTCGCAACCCACCAACTTAACACCTCCTTGTATTCTTTAAACAACTATTTTCTAATGCCTCCTCTGTCATCTCGAAATGAAATTAA
>NW_007740170.1:1926-9606 GCF_000696425.1 Galeopterus variegatus | reverse complement strand
AACTTTTAACAAGCCTCGTGTTTCAGTAGCGCTGCTTGGGCACGACTGCACTAGACACACACAGTGTAGCAGTTAGATGCTTGTGCCTATTGGGGGATCACCGTGAGAGAAGAATGACAAATGCAGGATATAGATGTGTTGGTGACAAATACACCATGGTTTTATAAAACTGTAAACAACGCTTGGTAAAATTAAAAATAGAATGGAATACAGTTGTCTCTTTGTTTACAAGGTTATTCTTGAAAATTTCAATGGATATTAAAACTGAAAAGTTATTTTTATTTATGTGTAATATAGATTCTGTACTCCCGTAGTTACAAACAGGCTTTTCATTTAGTACTGCATGAATATCCAGCGGGATATTCGGATATTTTGAGGAAGAACTGCCCCTGTTCTGCATGAAATGTAGCACCCTCAGCCTGAGCCCACTAAATGCCAGTACTCCCACGCTCACCTCATTCGTTGCCATCATGACCACTAAAAACATCCCTGTCAGTTTCTAAAATGGCCCCAGGGGGAGGAGTCTTCCTCATTGAGAACCACTGGCTTTGTTGAGCTGTACCATGGAGATGCTGTTTTCCAGATATCCCCAGGCTGGAATAGGAGCCTGTTATCTGTGCCTCTTTGTGTCACACTGCTTTGGAGCCATCTCTTTGCTTGTCCACCCCTGCTCATTTCTCTTTCTCCTGCTTGCAACACAGCACCCAGTCCAAGGGTGGGGCTGATGAGTGAGCCAGTGAGTGAGATTTATTTTCCACCAGCCACAGCATTGGGTTCTGTCTCCAGCTCACCTTTACAGCCTCCAGCAGGCTAACCTGCATCTTCACTGTCTTCTGAGGCAGCTCGTAAAGCAAAGATCACTTGGTCAAAAGTGTCCTCAAATCCAGAAGGCCACAGAACACACGCCACCCCTCAGTAAGTCCCACACAGCCATATGCCCTCCAGCACTGGAACAGATCAGTGCTGTTGGTTGAATGAAAATGAAGAAGCTGGCTTGCACTTAGGGATCATGTTGTTAGAGAACTACCTTTACACACAGGAGTCACTCCTAGGTGGAAGCCCTCTGCGGGAGCTGGGTTCAGGTGCAGAGTGAGACCTCCTCGAGGTGGGGATGGGGGAGGCACCTCCTCACACACCTCGGTGCATTCGCTGGGGCCATTCTCTCTTTAATGAGATAACTTACATACCACACAATTCACCATTTTAAAATACACTTCCGTGGGTTTTAGTATATTTCACTGCTGTCTAATTCCAGAACATTTCATCACCCCAAAAAGGAATGCTGTAACTATTAGCAGTCAGTCTCTATTCCCACCTTTCCCCATCCCCTGCCACGCACCAACCTACTTCCTGTCTGTGTGGATTTGCCTAATCTAAGTCTTTCGGATAAATGGGACCATGCAATGTGTGGCCTTTTCTGCCTGGCTTTTTTGCTTTTGGATAAAGTTTTCGGGGTTCATCCCTGTGTGGCATGTCTTAGCACGTGATTCCTTTCAGGCTGAGTAACCTTCCATTGTGAGGACATACCACATTTTGTTTCTCCATCCATCAGCAGATAGACTGAGGATTGTTCAGAGAAAGGGCTCCCACCATTTCCCCTCATCTCAGTGTATTCTCTTCACCTGAAGGCCTCATCGAACTCTCTCTTCTCTCTGCTAAACCAAGAGAGACACTCAAGAGGGGAGGGCCCAGGCTTTATTCAAATGGCATTAAAGACTATTCTTTTCCTCTGGGCAGACCACATTCGCAAATCCAGCTAGCCCTGTGGTCTGCTGCGCCCAGGGCCGTGTAACTCAGTGTCCTTGATGAGACAGGGAATTCACCCCACTCCTCTCTTCGGTTCCTTCTTCCTGTGACCCCAGCCGAGTAAATCAGCCACTGTCCCTAGTGTGGTTAGGTGCCCCACCCTGTCACCATCCCAAAGCACCACTCACTCATCTGTGGCCCTTTGTGAGCTGTCCAGTGGGTCTTTGTTTGGTCAGAACCAACCCAGATCTGAAATTCACCATCGCCATAAGCCTCCCTGCTGCTGCACGCTGGGTGAGGCTAAAACTGGTATCTAAACGGTCCTGCTCACTGACCATACCCTGAGCTTCCCAGCCCTGCTCACCAGAGTCATCTGTGGAGCTCCCAGATGAGAGACCTGGGCCCTCGGAACAAACGCTGGTCCAGTAGGCTTGGAGGAGGCAGGAAGCCTTTGCTTCCCAGCCCTGCTCACCAGAGTCAGCTGTGGAGCTCCCAGATGAGAGACCTGGGCCCTCAGAACAAACGCTGGTCCAGTAGGCTTGGAGGAGGCAGGAAGCCATCAGTGTTCCTCAGGTGATTCACACTTGACAGCCACTGCCTTCCTTTGTTTCTCCTTTGCCTGTCATCGTGACGGAGGGGAGACTAAGACCCAGCGTGGTAGGCCAGGTGTGGAGCTGCTGGGGTGGTCTGGTTCAAGTCTTTTGTCCAAGATGGTGTGTTGGCATTCATTAAAGGAAGGGAACTGGGGGCAGGGGCAGGGGCACTCAGAATCCACCTGGAATGTACGTCTTTCAGCAGATCTAAATTCCTGTTTTCAAAACCCCTGTCACGTCTTTCTTTTCTCATGGGGGATCTAGCCTGAGCCAGAGAACACCTGATGCCTTAGGCTTTCCACCCCGACTCGGGCCACCTGAGAGCCAGGGCTTTGTGTTACGTGCCCTCAGCCTTCCAGAATGCCCATCACGTACTCAGTCCAGACTCACTGAGTGCAGTGGGTTGACAGATCCCCTCGTCTACATCTGAGGGGAAGGGGAACTCATGCATCTGGAGTGGGAGGGCCTGGACCCTGAATGTGAGGGTTGACGGAAACTGAAGCCAGGCAGGAGGTGCCCCAGTAGCTTGGCAGAGAGGAAGCAATAGGGCTCCACATTTTCTTAGGCAAGCGCCATCCACCCAGTAGGGCCCTTTAATTCCACGAGCACTTACTCTATTTGTGGTTCCCAAGTCAAAGAGAGCATGCTCTTGTGAAAGAAAACGTAACTGTTTCTAAAACTCACTCTTTGGCCAGAGCTAACCAGTGGGCACTGCAGGGTGGCTGGGGCCTGGTTGGGATAGAGGATAAAGCATCTTCCTAGAGCCCAGTGGGGGACAGATCGAGCAAGGCCCGTGCTGGCCAGATGGTGGCCTCCACAGCTGGTGCCTTGGCTAGCACGCTGGGGTGGTCTGGTTCAAGTCTTTTGTCCAAGATGGTGTGTTGGCATTCATTAAAGGAAGGGAACTGGGGGCAGGGGCAGGGGCACTCAGAATCCACCTGGAATGTACGTCTTTCAGCAGATCTAAATTCCTCTTTTCAAAACCCCTGTCACGTCTTTCTTTTCTCATGGGGGATCTAGCCTGAGCCAGAGAACACCTGATGCCTTAGGCTTTCCACCCCGACTCGGGCCACCTGAGAGCCAGGGCTTTGTGTTACGTGCCCTCAGCCTTCCAGAATGCCCATCACGTACTCAGTCCAGACTCACTGAGTGCAGTGGGTTGACAGATCCCCTCGTCTACATCTGAGGGGAAGGGGAACTCATGCATCTGGAGTGGGAGGGCCTGGACCCTGAATGTGAGGGTTGACGGAAACTGAAGCCAGGCAGGAGGTGCCCCAGTAGCTTGGCAGAGAGGAAGCAATAGGGCTCCACATTTTCTTAGGCAAGCGCCATCCACCCAGTAGGGCCCTTTAATTCCACGAGCACTTACTCTATTCGTGGTTCCCAAGTCAAAGACAGCATGCTCTTGTGAAAGAAAACGTAACTGGTTCTAAAACTCACTCTTTGGCCAGAGCTAACCAGTGGGCCCTGCAGGGTGGCTGGGGCCTGTTTGGGATAGAAGATAAAGCATCTTCCTAGAGCCCAGTGGGGGACAGATCGAGCAAGGCCCGTGCTGGCCAGATGGTGGCCTCCACAGCTGGTGCCTTGGCTAGCACCTCTGACCCCCCATGCTGCCTGCCGGCCCAGCTGCTGCCACAACAGTGGTGCCTCCCTGCCTCCTGGAAGGTTTCGTTGCATGTCTTGGCCATAGAGGCTCTCGTGCTCCTTCGCCTGCCTCATGTCCATCACCGATGCTCTTCCAGGAGGAGGGTGGGTGGGTGGACACAGCCCTGGTCTCAGGAGGCCTGTCTGTAAAATGACGGGTAGACTGGATCAGGGAACCCCACACTTCAGTCCCTGAAGTTCTCCCTTTGCGGTTTTTGTATATCCATGAACCATGTGTACTTTTTATCTTGAAACAACCCACTTTATTTAAATATGTATAATTTTAAAGAAACCATAATGTCACTTGTCTCAACTAGAAGGAAAGTAAAAATAGAAACCACAAGAACAACAAAGCGGTTAAATTGTGGGGAGACTGTGTCTGCCAGGTGTCTGAGCCTGCGCCTGCTTTCTTCATTGAAAAGGGAAATCAGCCAGTGCTGGAGACGAGTGAAGACACTGACACAGAAAAGGTGTTCTCCATGCCCCAGAGGGCAGAGTGACAAAGAAATGTAAGGGGGATCCTCTATGATCACATGCATCAACTGTTTCATGCTGTGCCAGAAATCCCACGCCTCGGGTAGTCCCAGTGGCAGTGCCCACATACTTTGGGCTGATTGCTCAGATCTGTCTCCAGCTTTGCCACTGCACAAATTCAGACATTTTGGAGTAGGAATGTCTTAAGTGAACTATTTTCACAGCTCCCCAACTTGAAAAGCGTACTTTTTTTCTCTAAAGTAGTAGTTCTCAGTCTTTTTTCTACCAAAGTGATTTTTTTACTATCATGAAAGATTTTGGTGGCCAAACTCTACCTTTTAAGTAGCAGTTATTTAACTTTCTGTGTTTCAATTGTACACATATGCATAACACACAATTGCTCAGCAGAGAGCTGCTGATCAGCGAGAGACAGTGCTACCACTTTCAGTTGACAGGTTTTTTTTAGGCAAAAGGCAAGAGACTTGTATTGCTGCTGGTAAATATGCCTGCATCAGGCTGTTTGAAGAACTGCACAAAGTTGCTTGTTCTGTTATTACAGTCCTTTGGGACCTCAGCTTAAGAGCCACTGAATTGAACCACAGGACAGAATTAGGAGGTGTGTGATGTGAAATGACTTTTTGGCAGGTGGCTGGTTTTACACCATTTCTGCTCCTGAGGCCAATTAATTTCCAGGAATGTCAAGGATAGCCAAGCTTCATTTATTCGTACAAATAAAGGCATGAGCGAGAATGTTCTAAACAAGGTAATCGTTTCCAACATGGATGACAGAATTTCCTCGATCATTTGATTGGGTCACAGATGAATTTAAACTTCAGTTTAAGCTTGACCTTTAAAGTTCCCTCTCCTCTTCTCCCAACGTACCAGCACATGATGCTAAGTATGTCACAAATTCCCAAAAATACATCCAAACAAGTATAATATCTCAACACATTGTGGTTTGTTCACCTTAAGAACAATTCAGAGTACAGTATAGGCAAGGAGACTGGAACAAGGTTTGGAATGGGCTGGAGATTTGTTCCCAATTCTGTTGCAGACCACTCATAAGAAATGATTCTGATTTCATTTTTAAAGTTTCCATAACTGTAGTAATTACCTCTGAAAGATTTCTGTCCACACTGACTTGGATAAAGTTTTCTGGAGTTGCTGGGGGCTCCAGAGTCTCAAACTGGGACTGCAATAACTCAGGGGGCATGAAATGTCCTTTTCTCTTGAGTAAGTGTCCAGAGATGACTTCAAACGACCCCCTCAGATGGACCACCAAGAGCTGCACTTCAGCCAGCCTTTCTTTCTTTCCCGACTCCTCATGCTTCAGAGCTGCACCATCTTTTCCTCGGATGAGGATGTCTCTGTACATTTTCTTCAGGGCTGAACAGGCTAGAACCACGTGCTGTCCAGAGGATACATCTCTGTTTTTTTAAAAAAAAAAAGACAAGCTAAAGACTGACAATATTTAAAATAGTCGGTGTCAATTCTAGGTGGAGGACTCCAGTCCTACTTTTCTGCCAGTAGAAGGCGATAGAAAGTGGTTAAGTGCAAGGCAGTCCTGGAAGCACTACTGAACCGAACAGTCTTGGGCAAAGGCATTTACCTCCCTGAGCGTCAGCTCATCATCGGTAAATGGTGCTGCTCAGAGTGCCTGCCCCCAGAGCCGCTGTAAGGAGAGAATTGATCAATGTACACAGAAGTGCTAGGTGAGTGTTGTTTCTGCTCCTATGGATGCAGGCTGTGGCTCAGCCTCAGTGTGTGGGCACAGAGGGCTGCCAGCAGGTGTGTGCCGTACAGACAGCTTGGCTCAGGTCCTCCCCAGGATGTCAGTGGTTTGCATTCTACAACTGGCTCCTCCCCATTCCTGCCCTGCAGTGTGTTGGCAGAGCCCGGGGAGTTGCCAGTGCAGAGCTGGAGAAGGTGGGAGCGAGGGAACCTCAGCCCACACGTGGGCAAGTTGAGCAGGACGTGAGGGGTTTCCAGGGATGTGCTGAGGAGAATCCCGAGCCAGAAATAGAGGCAGCACAACACGGCACCAGTAAGGGGAAACCAGCCAGTCCCAGCGACCAGCCAGCTGCGGTGTATGGGACTTGGTCCTCTTGGGATCTGGAAGGGACCCCCAAGTTAGGAGGTGGATTGTAAACTTGGCTTGGTATCTAGTAGAAAGTTCTCTTCAGAACTGAGAGTCTGAAGGGTCCTCCCCTTGATCTTATGGCCAGCTTAGACTGGAGTCCCAGCGGATGGAGCATGTCATCAGAAGCAAACGAGTGTACTGAGCCTCGGAGGCTCTTCCCAGGGCCACAGTGAGCATCAGCTCCTTCTGGGTCTGGAGTTCTGATCTGTGCTCTGCTGAGGATCCTCGCTTCTGCTTCCGTTCCGGTCAGGAGTACAGCACAGTAAGTAGACTGTCACGAGTCTGTCTATGTTAGAGACCCCGGTGGGCAGGAGTTCTCAAACCCGGAAATTCTGAACCTCTAAATCAAAACTCCATGCAAACCGTAAGCTGCCAGTCATGTCAATGGGGTGTGAAAAAGGCAAGCTGAATTTTTAGCGATAAGTGTATTCCATCTTCATATGGCGTAGATGGTTTTAGATTGATGAAATGTGACTTATCTTAGAAAGCAAGATTTGTAACCCATTCCCTGCCTTTTCTTTATCCTTCTCAATGTGCCAACCAGGATTTTCAGTGGGGTTAGGCCCTCAGACGGGCAGGGGGGTCCCATTTGCTCAGAGGCATGGTACAGAGCTAGACAATGCCAGACTCCAGTCCTGGTGGCCAATTATCTGTTGACTTACAAATGACCTCTCAGGTCTTCCTGGTTGTCACAGCTTGAAGTAGGGGGAAGAAAAAGTGATAGGCTATTACAGGGTGCCTTCAGTTAACATTTTTTGAGCACGTACCGTGTATCAGACACTGTTCTAAGTGTTACCCATGCACCATCTCACTTATTCTTCACGATAAGCTGTGAGGAGGGACTCTGCGTATCCCATTTTACAAACAAAGCAACAGGCTTATGGAAACCAAGTGGCTGATCAAGATCCCCAGCTAGTAATTGTGGAGCTGTATTAGAAGGTTTGTCTCCAGAGCCTGACTAACCTACACGCTGTCTGTGCTGGCTGCAATCTCTCAGCTTAAGAGCCACTGAATTGAACCACAGGACAGAATTAGGAGGTGTGTGATGTGAAATGACTTTTTGGCAGGTGGCTGGTTTTACAC
>NW_007740170.1:0-926 GCF_000696425.1 Galeopterus variegatus | reverse complement strand
TGAAATAATATTGTTCTCTAAGGGTTAAATTTAAAAATCAACAGTTAATGGAAAGGAGCAGAGACGTATAAGGGCATGTGAAGAAGTAAGAATGACCCAGGCCAGCAAGACATACGTTATCCAACTAAATATCTTCAGACATAAAGGAAGCACGTAGGTAGGCATGGACCCCAGAGCAGAGCACTGCAGACTGCGATAGTGGAGCACTGGCCAGAGGACATGGAGTCTTGGCCACTGGCTTTTGGACATCACATTCTCATTAGCAAAATTCCTCCTACTAAAGGGACGAATGGTCTCACACTATTAGAAACTTTGGCCCCAACTCTTCCATGTTCAACAAGAAGCCTTCTATTGTATGTTGGTTTCTGAAAATGTGTATTAGATTAATGCAAGTGTTTTGCACCATGTGACATTTATATTTCTCTTGGAATTAATCAACTGGCATTTTAGTTTATACAGGAACCATGCAAACCCGATAAGTGGTGTCCTCACATGAGAGATGAACCCACGTTTATTGTGTTGACAATATCAAGGAGGCTGAGCATGAGNTTTTTTTCCCCCTGTACATTCTGATGGGTTTTCTTTACTCACCGGCCTATGCCAAGACCCAGTAGTCTCTTACCTTAATAAAATGTCATGCAAGTTGCAGAGCCATGGAATCCTGTCCTGAAAGTATAGCAGACACAAAGTGACTTTTCCTGGTACTGTCTATATAGAAACATTGTTATGTTCACAAATGTTAAAGTCCAGAGAGATCTTAATAGTTTGAGAAGTAGGCCATGCACAAGGCTCGGGGGCCACATCACTGGGGAGTCAGCCGCAGAAACATTTTCTTGGCTCAGGTGTCAGTAGCACTTTTCATTATTGTAAAAATTACTCTAAAATACCAACATGTATCTCCCCTCATCTTAATCTCCACATTCAAT
>NW_007740169.1:28436-31610 GCF_000696425.1 Galeopterus variegatus | reverse complement strand
GATTTATTAACTTTTGGTGGTGTACTTTCTTGGTTTTCTGCATTTCTGGTATCTCTTTTTGCGTGTTTGTTCATTTTGGCAGGGAGTTTCACTTGGGTCTTGGACCTCTGTGGGAAGTCTCCTCTCTGGTCAGTTTGAACTCTAGTAAGTTCCTGGATACCACCCTGCCGGTCCCATAAGGTATGTGTGTTCTGCACCTCGCTATCGGGGCATTTTCCCACTCTGCATGCACTAGGTGGGGCTGTTGAGCCTTGTAAAGGGGTCCTACAGGGTGTGTAAATATTTTTTTTAATTTTTTTTTTCCGAGACTCCCCCTCCTTTTGCCCGACCCCTCCCCACTCTTTGCACTCAGAACAGGGCTGAGGCGTGTCTTCTGCAAACCTTGTCTTTCAGCTGAGACATCAAAGCTGTGCCCTGCCCTGCCCTGCCCAGGAAGAGTTTCAGGTGTCTAGTCTTTCCAACTGCAGGGTGTGAGCTCTTTGGGGTAGGGTCCCACAGAACACAGTTCCTCTTTGACTCCCCCCAGCACGGGTAGACCCGGGCGCCCTCTGGGAGAGCTCTCCGGCAGCTTCAATCTAGCTCCAGAGCGCTCCGGTCTCCCCTCTCCCAACCAGAAATCAGTTAGGGGTTCTTCCAAACTGAGGCCCACAGAGATGGTATCTGCCTCCCGGAAACAGGGAGTTTACCTGGGGCCGAAGCCCAGGGTGTAGTGGAGAGACGATCTGGGCGGGCTCCTCTTCCCTGTCCTCCTGACGCTGGCCGGGGGCTCCCCAGGCTACCAGCCCCGTCAGAGATCCATGGGGAGAGTGGGATTGTAGGCTGCTCCACAGGCCCTAGGGGTCCCTGCGTTGAGGTACGCAACTGGCACGTCTCAGTGAGGAGCCGCGCCAAGCAAAGATGGCTGGCCTGCCTGATCTGAGCCGGCCGTCTCCGCCCCCACCCGAGAAAATGGAGGCAGCACTGTTGCGGGCTCCTAGCCTGGTGTGGTAGGCAGGAGCCAGGTGGGCAGGGACCAGTCGGGGTTCTGCCCCGCAAGTGGGGCTGGACTGGGGGTGATTCACAGAGCTCGCAGAGTTGGGCTGGTCCAGCACCTTCCACTCCGTTTCTGTGTCGTCTCTGCTGGCTTACTTGGCCTTTGTTGTCTCGGGGTGCTCGATCGAACCCGCAGCATGGCTTGGGTGATCTCAGGAGTCTTCTTTTGTGATGGCCCTAAAACCTCGAACCTGTAGTTGCTTGTTTGTAGACACAATACTTTTGAGGAAATAATTTATCTGAAAATTAAACACTATTGATCTTTGCAACATAGCATTTTAAAAAAAAGAAAGGCAAGCCACAACTGGAAGAAAGTAGTAACAATATACATTTCTAAAATGTACTTGAATCCGGAATATGTTAATAATTCTTCCAACTTGATAATAAGAGGGCAAACATCCCAATTTTAATAAAGGGCAAAAAAATTTGAACAAACATTTTACAAAAAAAAGATATGCAATTGGTGTATGGATACATATAAAGTTCTTCAATTTTCTTAATTATCAGAAAAATGCAAATTATAATCACAACAAGATAATGCTATAGTAAAGTGGCTAAAATTAGAAAGCCTGAAAATAGCAAATGTTGCTGAGGATGTGGAGGAACTGGACCTATAATACTCTTTGGATAAGAATATTAAATAGTGCAATCAATGTGTAATATTATCTGAGAGTTTCTTAAAGTGTTAAACTTATATCTACTCTATGACCCAGCCATTCTATTTCTAGATATATAGCAATGATAAATTGAATAACATTGATTAGGTAAGTGGATAAACAATGTGAGGTATATATCCCAGTGGAATACCACTCAGCAACAAAATGAACCAAGTAATGTGCAACAACACAGATAACTTCAGATTCATTTTACTTTGTAAAAAATGTCAGATCATACTTCTATACGATTCTGTTCATACCACATTCTAGAAGATGAAATCTAATCTACAGTGCCACAAAGCTGGTCGATGGTTTCCCAGGGCTGTGGCTGCAGGAATGGACTGCAGATATGCACTACGGAACTTCGGAGGGTAAGGGGAAAGTTCTGTGTCTTAATTGTGCTGGTGATTTCACAGCTTAGAATTTCACAGGTTAACCTGAAGCATCTTACAGCATGGTATTATACCTAAAAATATACTTAGCTAAATGAATGTTTTTATTTATACCAGGGGATATGTGATTCCACATGAATCTTTTTCTTACTTTTAATTTCTAATCCTTGTATGCAAAGGTAAACATTCCAGAGTAAATAAATGAGCACTTGTTTTGAATTCCTGCTTTTTTCCTTACCATTTTGTATTGATACTAAAATCAACAATGAGCTATTATGAATTCTAATCATTTTTATTATGATCTTTAGAGTCAGGAATGTGTCATGTGTCCAGCAATAGTTTCTGACATATATAAATGGCTTCCTACTAAATACTTAGAAGTACGAAAATAGATATTTTTTAAACTTCACAATAAATGCACCACATAGTAATTTGGAATTTGGCTTGTTGTTTGTCACATTATATGTTTTAAGCTGAATGTAAAAATTTGCCTTGTTTGTATGTGCTTTTTTCTTTTTCTTTTTGTACCATCTTTCTTTATTTTTCCTCTTACACAAAGGAAATGTTATTTTTTTCTCCTGTGTTAATATGATGTCTCTTCAAAGACTGAAATGGATGTCAGTGGCTTAGTTAGTATAAATAAGGCTGAAAATATATTGTACATTTATTTATTCTTTGTTTTAATATAAATAGCAATACTTTTATTTCATAGAATATTTACTATTATATTTTAAGTTGCATAATCAGCTGGTAGTAACCAATTATATGCTATTTGCTCATAGTGAACCTTTGTACTTTTCATGATAAAATAATCAAGTTGCATTTACATTTGCCTTATTGCAGAAACATTTAATCCCTGGATTAGATATATTTTTAAAAACTATCAAGGATGGGACTTTGTGTCTGTTGTAACATTGTAGACTCATGGATTTTTTTTTGTTTGAGATAATGAATTAGAAATTGGACTATGTCATCTCTAAATAACCAGGACCCTTCCAAGGCTAAATAACACCATAGGAGCAGGCTTCTCTCGAGGTGGCAGTGGCAGGAAGTCACTGTTAACCTAACTTTTTTTGGAGGCAATAAGAAGGTTG
>NW_007740169.1:22683-27840 GCF_000696425.1 Galeopterus variegatus | reverse complement strand
AAAAAAAAAAAAAAAAACCCACGGGAAAAAAAGCATCACACTTTTTTAATGCAGTTAATGAAACCTGGTTTACCATTCTTGCACCAGGTGATGGAGTTCTTTCTGTCAAACTCTAACAACTCACAGGTGAGGAAACTAAGGTCTGGTGACTTTAAATAACCCATGAAAGGATACATTGACAGGGCTCAGGGAAGACTCAAAATTTCCTGAGGTTCATTTTAGTGGTGGTTCTTTGTAATACAAAACATAATTTGTTGTTTCTAAACTTTTCTTTAATTTTCATTAAAAAGTAAAAACACGGTGGTACCGGGGCTTGGTCTAAGGCCTGGAGGGAAGCACCCACAGACCAGCAGCCACCAAGGTGAGCTGAGACCCACGTGGCACTGGGGCTCAGTCTAAGGCCCCAGGGGGAGGGGAAGTGCCCACAGCCCAGCAGCCATTGGGGTGAGCCAAGACCTGCATGGCACCAGGGCTCAGTCTAATTGGTGAAGGGAAGTGCACACAGCCCAGCAGTCACCGAGGTGAGCTGAGACCTGCATGGCACCACCAGGTCTCTAGCCATTGGGGTGAGCCAAGACCTGCATGGCACCAGGGCTCAGTCTAATTGGTGAAGGGAAGCGCACACAGCCCAGCAGTCACCGAGGTGAGCTGAGACCTGCATGGCACCACCAGGTCTCAGTCTAAGGCCCTGGGGGAAAGGGAAGTGCACAAAGCCCAGCAGCTGCTGAGGTGAGGCCAGATAAGCACAGCACCAGGGGCTCTGTCTACAACTGCGGAAAGCTGGAACAGTAGCCAAGGTGGTGTAATACGGTCACCGCCACTCCTTCTGTCACCACAAGTTCAGTTCACCACCACAGTGGCAGACAAAGCCACTCTAAATGCAACCTGCCACTCACTTGACTACATTGATATAAGGAGTCACCAGTAGAGCCTGCAAACACAGGAGGATATCTTAATCCTCATAGCCAACCCCAGAGTAACAGAAGAAGCAAGTCCTCTACCAGATGACCAAACATCAACGAAAAAATACTGTAACTAAAAATGAACAAGAAGGCATGACATCACCAAAGGAATACAGTAATGCTCAAATTCTAGATACCATAGAACAGGGAATCCTTGAAATGTCTGAAAAGGAATTCCAAGCAATGATCTTAAGAAAGCAGGAAGACATAAAAAAAAAAGACTAAATTAGAGAACACAAGGAAGCAAGAAAAAATATCCAGAATATGAAGGAGGAAATTTCCAAAGAGATTATTACCTTAGAAAAGAGTGTAGCAGAACTACTAGAAATGAAAGATTCACTCAATGAAATAAAAAACACAGCAGAGAGTTTGAGCAGCAGACTACAGCAAGCAGAAGAAAGAATCTCAGATCTTGAAGCTGGTCTTTTCAAAACGACCCAGGCAGACAAAAAGAGGAAAAAAGAATTTAAAATAATGAAGAAAATCTAAGAGAGATAGCAAACAACCTCAAGTGCTCTAACATCCGGATTGTGGGTATTGCAGAAGGGGAGAAGAAAGGAAAAGGTATTGAAAGCTTATTCAAGGAAATAGTAACAGAAAACTTCTCAGGTATAGGGAGAGATGCAGACCTTCAGATCTAGGAAGCTCAAAGTCCTCAAACAGATTCAATCCAAAAATAGCCTCTCCAAGTCACAATATAGTCAAATTTGCAAAGCTTAAAGACAAAGAGAGAATTCTAAAAGCAGCAAGAGAAAAGCATCAAAACACATACAAGGTAACCCCCATCAGAATAACAGCAGATTTATCTACTGAAACTCTATTTACCAGAAGAATGTGAGATGATATATTCTAAACACTAAAAGAAAAAAATTGCCAGCCATGAATTCTTTACCCAGCAAGGCGCTCCTTCAGAAATAAGGGAGAAATAGTGTATTTCCCAGGCAAACAAAAATTGTGGGAGTTCACCACCACACAACCATCCCTGCAAGAAATTTTCATTGAAGTCCTGCATCTGGAATCTGAATGATGATGATCACTATCACAGATACCCAAGAAAGAGCAAAACCTGCCATTAAAACAAAAACACCAGTGAGAAAGAGTAATAAGCTAAATCATGCCACCTCAAATTTCCAACGTCACTGAAGAAGAATAATAAAAGGGGAAGTAATGATCAAAAGATATTTAAGACATCTAAACAAAAAGCAATTAAATGACAGGAATTAAACAATATGTGTCATTAACTATGCTAAATGTGAATGGATTAAATTCCCCATTCAGAAAGCACAGATTGACTTATTGGTTTTAAAAGCTAGACCCAACTATATGCTGTCTTCAAGAGACTCATCTCACCTATAGAGACACACATAGACTAAAAGTGAAGGGATGAAAAAAGATATACCATGCAAATCAAAACCCAAAATAAGCAGGAGTAGCTATTCTTATGACAGATAAAATAGACTTTAAACCAAAAATCATAAAAAGGAGACAAAGAAGGCCACTGTATAAGGATAACAGGATCTATCCAAGACATAACAATCATTAACATGTATGCACATAATACTTGAGCACCAAGATATATAAAGCAAACACTCAGACCTAAAGAAATAAATAAGCCCTGATACATAACAGTGGGTGACCTAAACACATATCTCTCAGTATGGGACAGATCTTCCAGGCAACAAATCAACAAGTAGACATAGGATTTCATCTACACCTTAGACCAACTGGACCTGGCAGATATATATAGGACATTTCACCAAACAACTAAAGAATATATTTTCTTCTCATCAGCACATGGAACATTCTCTATGATAGACCACATATTAAGTCACAATCTAGTCTCAGCAAATTTTTAAAAATTCAAATCATTCCAAGTACCTTTTCAGACCACAGTGTACTAAAACTAAAAATCAATAACAAGCAAAAACCCTGGAAACTATACAAATACATTGAAACTAAGCAATAGGCTCCTAAATGACCTTTGGTCCAAGAAGGAAATAAACAGGAAATCAAAACATTTCTTGAAACTAAAGAAAATAAAGATACATCATAAAAAAAACCTGTGAGATACTGCAAAAGCAATACTAATGGGAACATTATTGCAACAAGTACTTACATCAAAAGAATGGAAAGACTTCAAATAAATGACCTAACACTATACCTCAAAGAACTTGAAAAACAACAACAATCAATCCTAAAAGTAGTAAATGTAAAGAAATAATTAATACCAGAGCAAAACTCAAAGAAATAGGGACCCAAGAAATGAAAGAAACATCAAAGAAACAAAAAGTTCATTTTTTGAGAAGGTAAATAAAATAGACAAACCATTAGCTAGGTTAACAAAAAAAAAAAAAAAAAAAAAAGAAAAGAAAAAAGAAGAGAGAAGACCCAAATAACAAAAAATCAAAAATTAAAAGGAAAACATTACAACTGATACCACAGAAATACAAAGAATCATTAGAGAGTATTATAAACAAATGTATAACAACAATATGAAAACCTGGAAGGTATGGATAAGTTTCTAGACACATACAAACTACCCAGACTGGACCAAGAAGAAATAAAAACCTGAACATACCAATAACAAGAAATGAGATTGAAGCAGTAATCAGCAATCTTCCAACAATGAAAAGCCCAGGTTTGGATGGCTTTACAGCTGAATCCTACCAAATCTTTAAAGAGGAAATAATGCCAATTCTCCTCAAACGATTCCAAAAAATGGAAACGGAAGCCATTCTCCCAAACTCACTCTATGAGTCCAACATAACTCTGCAATTTCACACAACCTTGTCCAGAAAATAGAAAAGAATGGAATACTTCACATCTTATTTTAGGAAGGTAGCATAACCCTAATACCCAAACTGAGAAATACATTACAAGGAAAGAAAATACAGACCAATATCCCTCCTGAACATAGATGCAAAAATCCTCAACACAATATTAGCAATCAGAATACAGCAACACATCAAAAAAACTATACACCATGATCAAGTAGGATTCATCCCAGGGATGCAAGGATGGTTTAATATATAAAAGTCAATAAATGTGATACATAACATCAATAAATTCAAGGTCAAAAGCAATATGATTATCTCAATAGACACTGAAAAGGCATTTGACAAAATTCAACATCCCTTCATGATAATGACTCAACAAATTAGGTATAGAGGGAAAGTATTTCAACACAATAAAGGCCATCTATGACAAGCCCACCACCAGTATCATTCTGACTAGGGAAAAACTGAAGGATTTTCCCTTAAGAACAGGAAGAAAAGGATCCCCACTCTCACCACTTCTATTTAACATAGTACTGGAGGTAGTAGCCAGAGCAATCAGGTAAGAGAAAGAAATAAAGGGCATCCAGATTGGAAAAGATGAAGTCAAACTGTCCCTATTTGCAGATGACATGATATTATATAGAGAAAAACCTCAAGACTCTATGAAAAAATTCCTAGAGCTGGTTAATAATTTCAGTAATGTTGCTGGATACAAAATAAATGTCCCCAAACAGTTGCATTTATATTCTGTAATGAGTGAATAGAAAGAGAAATCAAGAAAGTAAACCCATTTACAATAGTCACAAAAAATATTAAAATGCCTATGAATCAATTTAACCAAAGTGAAATATCTCTACAGTGAGAACTACAAACCACTACTGAAAGAAGTTAAAGAAGACACAAAGAGATGGAATGATATTCCATGCTCTTGAATTGGAAGAATTAACATTGTGAAAATGTCTATACTACCCAAAGTGATCTTCAGATTCAATGCAATCCCCATCAAAATACCAGTGAAATTCTGCACAGAAATGGAAAAAAACCATCTCAACATTCATATGGAACAACAACAGACCCTGAATAGCCAAAGCAATTCTGAATAGAAAATAAAGCCAAAGGCATAATACTACCTGACTTCACATTATATTACAAAGCTATAGTAACCAAAACAGCATGGTATTGTCATAAAAAATAGACACTTGGATCAGTGGAGCAGAATAAAGAACCCAGAAATCACCCCTCAGGCTTTCAGCCTTCTGATATTTGACAAAGGCAACAAAAATATACATTGGGGAAAAGACCACCTATTCAATAAGTGGAGCTGGGAAAATTGGATATCCATATGCAGAACAATGAAACTAGACATGCAGCTCTCACCATATCCTAAAATCAGCTCAAAATGTATTTAAGGGCCGGCC
>NW_007740169.1:21061-22152 GCF_000696425.1 Galeopterus variegatus | reverse complement strand
ACAGTGTGCCGCTTGGGAGTGTGGTGGCACTCCCACCAAGCGTTCGGATCCCACATACAGACCGGTTCCGCTCACTGGCTGAGTGAGGTGCAGGCGCAACACCGAGGGTTGCGATCCATTGCCAGCCATGAAAAAAGACAAAAAAAGAAAAAAAAATGTATTTAAAACTTAAGTATAAGACATGAAACTGTAAATTTGCTAAGAGAAAATATAGTTGAAACACTTCAGGAACTAGTTCTGGGCACAGACTTTATGAACATGAGCCCAAAAGCACAAGCAACAAAAGAAAAAATAAACAGATGGGACTATATCAAACTAAAAAGCTTCCGTACAGCAAAGACAACAATCAACAGAGTGAAATCACAACCTACACAGTGGTAGAAAATGGATCTGACAAGGGATTAATATCCATTATATACAAGGAACTGAAACAATTACACAGTAAAACAAACAAACAAACAAAAACCAAAACCCAATTAAACAATGGGCAAAGGAACTGAATAGACATTTTTCAAGAGAAGACATACAAATGGCCAACAGGTACATGAAAAAATGCTCAACATCACTAGTCATCAGGGAAATGCAAATTAAAACAACATTGAGATACCAGCTCACCCCAGTTAGACTGGCTATAATCAAAAAATCAGAGAATAACAAAATGCTGGTGAGGATGTGAAGGGAACACTCCTACACTGTCGGTGGGACTGAAAATTAATACAACTGCTATGGAAAATGGTTTGGAAGTTTCTCAAACAACTACAGATAGATCTTCCATACAATCCAGCCATCCCACTTTGGGGCATATACCCAAAGGAATGGAAATGATTATATCGAAGGTGGATACCTGCACTCCCATGTTCATCAAAGCTCTGTTCACAGTAGCCAAGGTATGGAACCCATCTAAATGTCCACTGAAGGATGGTTGGATAGGGAAACTGTGGTACATATACACCATGAAATACTACTGTGCCATAAAAAAGAATGAAATACTCTCATTTGCAACAACATGGATTAGCTTGGAGAAACTTATGTTGAGTGAAATAAGCAAAGGACAGAGGGATAAATACCACATGTCCTCACTCGTATGTGGG
>NW_007740169.1:15810-20690 GCF_000696425.1 Galeopterus variegatus | reverse complement strand
TGCGTTGGACTTGCAGAGGGAGAGAACATACCTAGGGATACAAAGTGGAGTGGGGAAAGTGGGACGGGGAGGGAGGTCAGGGATAATTGGGGGGATAATTGTGTGGGGGATGCAGTGTATAATCACAATTTGTGGTAATGGGCACACTACCAGTATGGATCTAGCCATCACATCTTGGGCACGAGTGGTGGCGATTTGCTTTTTAGGCCATGAATATTCATAACCAGTAAAAATAAATAAATAAATAAATGAATAAAAGTAAAACAATTAATAAATGAATTTATAAAAAATCATAGGTACCATATAGATCACATTCTCTGGCCACAACTCAATTGAGTAAAAGATAATAAGAAAAACTTGAATTCTCCATATATTTATAACTTAAAAACATGCTTGTAAGTGATTCATGAAGCAAAGAAATCATAATGGACATTTTTAAATGAATGATAATGAAAGCACTATATATCAAACTTGTGAGATCCAGCCAGACGTAAGACTTAGCAACTCACTCCTAGGTAAACACCAAAAAGGAGCTATTGCACATGTGCACCAGGATGCATGTAAGGATGTTTATTGCAATACTGTTAAAACATAGCAAAAACCTAGGAACACCCTAAATGTCCAATGTCAGGAGAATGTATAAACAAACTGGTATCTTTTAAACAGTAGAATATTATACAGCATTCACAATGAATGACCTTGAACTTCACACCACAATAAGAATGAATATTAGCAATATAGGGACTTTGTAAATAAATAAATGATAGATATAGCTAACTAGATAGATAGGTAAAAATAATTTCCCAAAGAATATCTTCAGTATGACATCATTTTATAAAGTTTGAAAANAGGTAAAAATAATTTCCCAAAGAATATCTTCAGTATGACATCATTTTATAAAGTTTGAAAAAATAAAACTAAATGCTATACTTCTAGGACTACATAGATATGGAATAAAACTATATAAATAAAACATGAAGGAAATTATCAGTATGAAAAAGGACAGTGGTTACCTTGGATGGGGACAGATAGGGAGAAACACTTCCCTTTGATCCAGGCAAGACGGCCTCTGACCTCTTGCCCTCCTGGCACAAATCTGGCACTCCTCTGAGTATGCCTCCCCCACCGTAAGGAAGGCGTCTGTAGCACTAAGGAGATGTTCTCACCCAAAGCCTATAGCCTGCTCTTCTAGACTGTGCTCTGATACCCAAACGCCAGGACTTCACTATCCAAACAGTGCAGAGCCACTCCAGGTGAACTTGCCAAGTGTCCATGTGTGCTCAAGGGAGGGTGCCTAGGACTCTCTCTCCTCACACCGCTGCGACACTCCAGTGTAGCTGAAGAACCTGAGAATTCAAAATTCAAGGCTGGCCTTACAGCTTAGTGTGAATATTAGCGTTCGTGATGGGAGGATAGAACATATATACTATTTAACAGTCTATTAGTTTGATAACTTTTAGATATTTAGACATATAGTAAATAGGCCCTTTTTCCTAGGCCCAGCAGAGGTTACATGCCTAGCAGGGGTATAGAATTTGGGAGTATCAGATAGGCTTACTTTCAATATTCTAGTATATGTGAATTTAACAAAAATACCATCTTGGATGGATCAGATACATATGATATTCATAGTAATCACTGGTTGGATTATATGTGTTGCAGGCAATGGCAAGGGACAAGCTGCAGTAGGAAACAAGGACCAGATCATAAAGGGTCTTGTAAGCTGTGCTGTGGAGTTTGGACTTTCCAGAGAGAAAGAGGGACATACCAAAGGGTTTTAAGTGTGAGGCTGACATGATCAAACTAGCATTTTAGAAAGATTAATCTATCTGAAAAGTGAATTTAGGGTAAGGGGTAAGTCTGGTATAAGGAGAACAAGTAATGAATCTGTTTCAGTAATCTAGATAGGAGATGAAGATGTTTTGGACTAGAGTGGAGGTGGTGAGAGTAAGGTCTACAGGACCTAGTTAAGAAGAAATCAGAATGAAGAATGATATCTAGGTTTTTGGCCTGTGAAGTTAGGTAGATAGTGATGTCATTCAATGGAATAAAGTATTGAAGTGGAAGTTTGGGGACTATATAGGGAAAGATAATGTATTTAATTTGGATATGTTATGCTTGAGAACCTGTAGGCACCTAGTAAGCTTTTGACACAACTTGGTGCATAGTAATTGTATGAAATAAGTAAAAATGAACAAACAAAGTGGTCAAACTTGTTTAAAAAAAAGAAAAAAAAACATAAAATTTACAATCTTCTGCATTTTTAAGTGTATAGTTCAGTACTGTTAGCTATATTCACATTGTTCTACAAATAAGTAAAAATGAACAAACAAAGTGGTCAAACTTGTTTAAAAAAAAAGAAAAAAAAACATAAAATTTTCAATCTTCTGCATTTTTAAGTGTATAGTTCAGTACTGTTAGCTATATTCACATTGTTCTACAAAAGATCTCTAGAACTTTGTTTTGCAAAAATGAAACTCTGTACCCATTGAACAACTCCTCATTTCCCCCTTCCCTCAGTCTGGGGTACCTACCATCCTACTTTTTGTCTCTGTATGTTTGACTACTTTAGATATCTCTTTTGGAGTGACTGGTTCAAGCCCTAACAGTTTATGCAAAAGTTTCTTTGCCATTGAACTTAACATCATCAGAGATAAATTATGCTTCTTTATAGCCTCCATGCTTATATTGTGAGGATTTCCTTAAAATATCAATGAGTCAAAACTTACAAATTTGGAAATGTCAGCCAGTATCATAGAATTTAGTTTCTAGGTTTGAGTTCATTGAAAGCACATATTTAAAGCACTACTCCGTTGTGCCCAGCACTGTGCTAGGTGCTGTGGAGGCCACACCAATGAAATACCTTGTTGAAATGGCTCACTATGTTGTTGATAAAATGATTGAAGTGAGACTGTCATACTAGAGACACATAGGACTGAACTGCAAGGAAGGAGAGAGACACTGTTGGAAGATGACAGAAGAGTTGCAACTAGCTAGACCTAAAGATTTCTAAACTCAGTGACTTTATAAGCCGGGGATCTACAGAGAGACAGAATCAATGGAATATATTATAAGTATATGAAAGGGGATTTATTAAGGTATCTCATGCAGTTCTGAAGAGAAGTCCCATGATAGGCCCTCTGCAAACTGGATGCTGGTAGCATGGCTCATTCCATGTTCGAAGGCCGATTGTGGGAACCCTGACTAAGACAGATTTTGGTACTAGAAGTGGTTCTAGAGAATCAGAATATTAAATATAAATTTCTTCAATTGGTTTCAGGGCTTTAGACCTAATAATGCTAAACAGCTCAAATTCTAATAATACAGAGAGCACTGATAGTCCATGGCGTGAACTGTTTAAATAGAAAGACAAAATAAATCCATCTGATACTCCTGATTCATCGCTTGTAAGCAGCAATGGATTTGGTGACTCTATACTTAATACCTTTGAGTATTTGTGGAAATCCAAGGATTATGATGACATTGGCTGGTTGCTCCTCACATCACTGACAAAATGAGGAAAGAGAGGGAAGAGCTCAGGGATGCAAATTCTTGGCTCAAGCACCACATAGATGACCTAAAAGTTTCTAAGGGTGCCCTAGGCAAGAATCTTCTCTCCAGTACCCACAGGCTGAAATTGCCAAAAATCAAACATATGCCCTCATCATACAATTGGCTGAGCTACAGCGGCTGTTGAATTATCAGCCTCACAGGGTGTCTACTGCTAAAGTGAGGGTATTGGTTGGGAAAGAATGGGATCCTGCAAATTGGAATGGGGAATTGAGGGAAGACCCTGATGAGGCTGGGGACATGGAACCCCTAAATTGCATTGAGTCTTGTTTGCCAGAAATGAACTCCCAATTCTCATCCCTAGTGACAGTAGCTTTTCCACCTCTGCCTTAACTCTGCATTGCCTAAGGACACAGTAATGCCTTCCCCCGAGGCAGTGACTGAGAAAAACAATGCTGATTCTCCTCAGGAACCCCCACCTTCACTCATCTTTGATTCTAGACCTATAACTAGACTTAAGGCCTGGCAGGTCCCCACAGGTGAGGTACAAAGTGTGACCCATGCGTAGGTGCATTACACTCTAAAAGAACTAAATGAATTTTCTACTTCATGCAAGCAGAAACAGGGAGATTATGTTTGGGAATGGATATTAAAGGTATGGGATGATAGTGGGAGGAACATAAAATTAGATCAGGCTGAATTTATTGACATGGGCCCACTAAGCAGAGATTCTGCATTTATTTTGCAGCTCGGGAACTTAAGAAAGGTATTAACAGTTTGGTTGGTTGGCTGAAATATAGATCAAAAGATGGTCCACTGGGAGTGAGTTAGAGATGCCTGATCTCCCTTGTTTAATTGTAGGGGAAGGGATTCAAAAGCTTAGGGAGATTGGAATGCTGGAATGGATTTGTCCCATAAAACCTACTTACCCACACTGGGAGGCTCCAGAGACATATTTTTTACTGATACCTTGAGAAATAGATATGTGAGGGGAGCTCCAGCATCCCTGAAGAGCCCTGTTATTGCTCTTCTCTGTGGACCAGACCTTAATGGGAAGCACAGTCAGACGGTTGGAAGATTAAATGTGATGGGACTAATTGGATCCCAGGGTTGCAGGGGCCAAGTGGCAGCACTCAACTGACAAAGGCAAGGAGGGCGTGGTTACCATAATGGACAGCAGAGGCAAAGCAACAATCAGAACAGTCTGACTCATGCTGATCTATGGCATTGCTTAGTTACTCATGGTGTACCTGTAAGTCAAATAAATAGGAAGCCTACTAAATTGTTAATTGATCAGTATGAACAGCAACTTCTAGGTCAAGTGGACAAAAGTCTAACTCAAATCATAAAAACAGAGAGTCATGGCCCCT
>NW_007740169.1:2532-15599 GCF_000696425.1 Galeopterus variegatus | reverse complement strand
CTTCTAGGTCAAGTGGACAAAAGTCTAACTCAAATCATAAAAACAGAGAGTCATGGCCCCTCAATCAGTTCTCAGACTTGAGCCAGTTTACAGACCCAGAACCCCTTGAATGAAGGGGTGGTTGGGTCCCCTCAAGGGGACCCTGGTGTACTACCAAAATTTTAGTCTATTAATCTTTCTCCCATCATTCCTCAAGGGAACCTGTTGTCTTTTACCACAGTAATTGTGCACTGTGGAAAGGGAAATAATCAGGCCTTTTGGGGACTACTGGACACTGGATCTGAACTGGCCTTTGTTCCAGGAGACCCAAAATGTCACAGTGGCCCTCCAGTTAGAATAAGGGATTATGGGGAACAGGTTATTAATGGAATTTTAGCCCAGATCTGACTCGCTGTGGGTCCAGTGTGTCCCCGAACCCATCCTGTGGTTATTTCCCCAATTCCAAAATGCATAATTGGAATAAATATACTTAGCAGCTGGCAGAATCCCCACATTGGTACCCTGACCTGTGGAGTGAGGACTATTATGGTGGAAAAGGCCAAATGGAAGCCGTTAGAGCTTCCTCTACCAAGGAAAATAGTAAATAAAAAATAATACCGCATCCCTGGAGGGATTGCAGAAATAGTGCTACTATCAAGGATTTGATAGAGGCAGGGGTGGTGATTCCCACCTCATCCTCATTCAACTCTCCTGTTTGGCATATGAAGAAGACAGATGGATCTTGGAGAAAGACAGTGGATTATTTTAAGTTTAACCAAGTGGTGACTCCAATTGCAGCTGCTATAACAGATGTGGTTTCCTTGCTTGAGTAAATTAACACATGTCTGGGTACATGGTAAGCAGTTATTGATCTGGTAAATGCCTTTTTCTCCATTCCTGTCCATAAGGCCCACCAGAAGGTGTTTGCTTTCAGCTGGCAAGGACAGCAATATACCTTTACTGTCCTATCTTGGGATGTATAAACTCTCCAGCCCTCTGTCACAATTTAGTTCTCAGGAATCTTGATCACCTTTCCCTTCCACAAGATATTACACTGGTCCATTGCATTGATGACATTATACTGACTGGACCTAGTGAGCATGAAGTAGCAACTTCTCTGGACTTATTGGTAAGACATTTGCATGTCAGAGGATGGGAAATAAATCTGACTAAAATTCAGGGGCCTTCTGCCTCAGTTAAATTTCTAGAGGTTCAATGGAGCGGTACATGTCAAGATATCCCTTCTAAAGTGAACGATGAGTTATTACATCTGGCCCCTTCTACAGTCAAGAAAGAGGCACAATGCCTAATGGGCCCTACTTGAATTTTGGAGGCAATGCTTTCCTCATTTGAGTATGTTACTCTGGCCCATCTACTGAGTGATCCAAAAGGCTATTAGTTTTGAGTGCAGCCCAGAACAGGAAAAGGCTCTGCAACAGGTAGGTCCAGGCTGCTGTGCAAGCTGCTCTGCCCCTTGAGCCAAATGATACAGCAGAACCAATGGTCATTGAAGTGTCACTTGCAGACAGGGATGCAGTATAGAGCCTTTGTCAGGCCCCTATAGGTGAATCACAGTGAAGAACCTTAGGATTTTGGAGCAAGGCCCTGCCATCATCTGCAGATAACTACTCTCCTTTTGAGAAACAGTTCTTGGCCTGCTACTGGGTCTTAGTAGAAACTGAATGCTTGACTGTGGGCCACCAAATTAAAATGCAACCTGAGCTGCCACCATGAACTGCATGTTACTGACCCAGCAATCCTTAAGGTTGGGTGTGCAAAGCAGCATCCAATCATCAAATGGAAATGGTATATATGTGATTGGGCCTGAGCATGTCCTGAAGGCACAGGTAAGTTACATGAAGAAGTGGCCCAACCATGCCCATGGTTCCTAGTCCTACTACATTGCCTTTTCTTCCCCAGCCTGCACCTATGCCCTCATGCGGAGTTCCCTAAGATCAGTTGACAGAGGAAGACAAGGTTAGAGCCTGGTTTACAGATGGTTCTGCATGATATGCAGGCATTACTTGAAAGTGGACAGCTGTAGTACTGCAGGTCCTTTCCAGGACACCTCTGCAGGACAGTGGTGAGGGGAAATCTTCTCAATGGGCAGAACTTCAGGATGTGCACCTGGCTGTGCACTTTTCTTAGAAGAAATGTACAGATGTACAAGTATATACTGATTCATGAGATGCTGCCAATGGTTTGGCCAGATGGTCAGAGATTTGGAAGGAAAATGATTAGAAGATTGGTAAGAAGGAAATTTGGGGAAGAGGTATATGGACAGACCTCTCTGAGTGGGTAAAGGATGTGAAGACATTTGTTTCCCATGTGAATGCCCATCAAAGGGTGACCTCAGCAGAGGAGGACTTTAATAATCAGGTGGATGGGATGACCTGTTCTGTGGATACTAGTCAGATACTACTCTTTCTTCAGCCACCACTGACATTGCCCAGTGGGCTCATGGGCAAAGTGGCCATAGTCACAGGGATGGAGGTTACGCATGGGCTCAGCAACATGGACTTCTGCTCACCAAGGCTGATCTAGCTACAGCTACCACTGAGTGCCTAATCTGCCAGCAGCAAAGACCAACACTGAGCCCCCCAATATGGCACCATTCCCTGGGATGATCAGCCAGCCACCTGGTGGCAGGTTGATTACATCATGGAAGGGGCAGCATTTTGTCCTTACTGGAATAGACACTTACTCTGGTGATGGATTTGCCTTTCCAGCACAAATTGCTTCAGCCAAAACTACTGTCCGTGGACTCACAGAGTTCCTTATTCACTGTCATGGTATTCCACACAGCATGGCTTCTGACCAAGGAAGTCACTTCACAGATAAAAAAGTGCAGCAATGGGCTCATGCTTATGGAATTCACTGGTCTTACCATGTTCCCCATCCTCATGAAGTAGCTGGTCTGATAGAGTGGTGGAATTGCCTTTTGAAGTCACAGTTACAGCAGCAGCTTGGTGCCAATACCCTGCAGGTCTGGGGCAATGTTCTCCAGAAGGCTGTATATGCTCTAAATCAGTACACAATATATGGTACTGTTTCTCCCATAGCCAGGATTCATGGGTCCAGCAATCAAGGGGTGGAAATGGAAGTGGCACCACTTACCATTACCCCTAGGGACCCACTAGCAAAATTTTTGCTCCTATCCCTGCAACTTTATGTTGTGTTGGTTTAGAGGTCTTGGTTCCAGAGGGAGAAATGCTTCCATCAGGAGGCACAAAAATGATCCCATTGAACTAGAAGTTAAGGCTGCCACCTGGCCACTTTGGGCTCCTCATGCCTCTGAGTTAACAAAAGAAGTTATGGTGTTGTCTGGGGTGATTGACCCAGACTACCAAGGGGAAGTCGGACCACTACTTCATGGTGGAGGTAAGGAAGATTATGTCTGGAATATAGGAGATCCCTTAGGATGTCCTTTATTACTACTATGCCCTGTAATTAAGGTCAATAGAAAATTACAACAATGAAATCCAGGCAAGACTATGAATGGCCCAGACTCTTTAGTGATAAAGGTTTGGGTCACTCTACCAGGTAAAGAACCATGACCAGCTGTGGTGTTTGCTGAAGGCATAGGGAATACAGAATGAGTAATAGAAGAAGGCAGTTACAAACACCAGCTTTGACCACATGACCAGTGACAGAAACAAGCATTGTAATTGTTCTCCCTATTGTGTTAAGAATATGTCTCTATGTATATATGCTGTGCACATAGTAAGCAATTATCTTTGTTTTTGTTCCTCTTATTCTTTATCATGGACTGTGAGACTTACTGACTTTATATCAGAATTTAAATATTATTAACTTTACATCATAGTATTTGCATTTAAGTCATGGGATATCGGGAGAAGGGTAAATATCATCTAAGACTTTACTTTCTCTTCTGGGAAAGAGATTAATGCATTTTTGGTTGTATACAGGATAGTTGCATCATGTTAGGCAAAACTATTATGTTATTGCCCCTTTGAAGATTAAGTATGATTTAAAGAGATAAGTGTGGGCACCAAGTTGACAAGGGATCGATTTGTGAAGGCTCATTCTAGGTGTCAACTTGATTAGATTAAGTAATGCCAAGAAATCTGGTGTATTAGTCCATTTTTGTGTTACTATAACAGAGTACCTAAGACTGGATAATTTATAAAGAAAAGAGGTTTTTGGCTCATGATTCTGGGACCACTGCATCTGGCATGGGCCTTAGCCTGCTTCTATTTATGGTGGAAAGTGGCAGGCAGCCAGTGGGTTCAAGCAGATCTCATGGCAAGAGGAAGCAAGACAGAGAGAGAGGAGGTGCCAGGGTCTTTTAAACAACCAGCTCTCACGGGAACTAATAGAGCGAGAACTCACTCAGGACCCCCAACCCCCACTGAGAGCATTAATCTATTCATGAGGGATCTGCCTCCATGACCCAAACCACTCCCAACATTGACAAGTTGGTGGTCAGATTTCCAAATGAGGTTTGGGGGGATGATAACATCCAAACTTTATCACCTGGTAAAGCTATCTTTTTAGGTGTGTCCAGGAGGGTGTATCTAAAAGAGATTAGCATGTGTACTACTCCCTTTCTGTTGTTTATAACAAAAGCCTGCAACTGAGTGATTTGTAAGAAAACAGAATTTATTGCTTACAGTTTCAGAGGCTGGGACATCCAAAGTCCAGAGAACACATCTGGTGAAGGTTTTCTTTGGTGGTGGCTTTTCAGCAATGCATGGTCTCACATGGCAGAAAATGGCAGAGCAGAGAGAAAGAGAGAACTTTTCATGTGCTCTTCTTTTAAAGCTCTCAGTACCATGTCCATGATGACCATTAAACCATTAATTTAATCACCACTTCAAGGCCCCACCTTTCAATGACCACAATAGCATTTCCCACCCCCTTAACACTGTCACAGTGGGGACCAAGCCTCCAACACATTAAGCTTCGGGGGAGCACAATTCAACCCACTGCAGTGACAAAAACTGTTTCAACCCTTGAGCCCTTTGAATTTTGTCCTCAGAAAACCAAACTGTGTTCTGGAATCTACCAATGACACGACTCCATTGACAAATACTCTCTTGGGCAAGTGTGATGCTCATAATATTTATTCACATTTTACTGGACAAAAATAAGTCAAATGGCCAAATCTGACAATGTATCAACTTCCTTTACGGATGGGGCATTAGACATTTGTTAAAAATAGTTATAGCTATTCATATATGTAATAAGATTTGGTCAGCTTGTCTGTGCTTTGATTTGTTTTTCAAATAGAAATAATATTAGTTAAGACGTAGCATGCCTTTTGCATGTGAGAAGAAAACTTATTGTATGCATGAGATCAAGAAAATAGTAGCTCCAAAAGATAAAGTATTTAATATCTACTCTTTTAGTGCAAAATTCACATGTCAAGAGTTTGGAAAATCAAAACTAGTGGATTCCATATGCTGATTTTCAAGGTCAGAATGTGGGAGAAATGACAGCTCACAAACTCTGCGATTAATAAATAACTACAAATAATATTTCCATTTGTTTCTAGAGTACTTTAAATAATCATAGTGCCAACTTGAGTTAGAAAGCCCTTTAGCCCTTTCATACCTGAAAAAGAAAGTCATGAGAACCAGACACCTGGAATTGATGGCTTTGATGTAGCAATATCAGGAGAGCATATGGCAATTCATTGATTTTACTGGTGGGGAGGAGATATAGTCATCTCACCAAATAGTTCAATTCCAGTTTGGACTAATTTTCAGCCTTCTTCACTGTGATAGAAAGAAGATGTGCAAAAGATCCACTCATGGATAATGCAAAGCTAAGTAACTACAGACCTCTGACCAAATAAATAAATATGCACTTTTATCAACTCCAAAGACATTACTTTTCAGGTACTCACAGACATCAGCAGTTTTTGAAAATAAATCATCATGTGTTCCTAAGCCATCAGAAAATAATTAGGCATGTACTAGTTAAGTGCTATGAAAAGCTGAAAATAGAAGAAATCAATAAATAATGAGAGGCAGTTAAGCTAGCTCTGCTGCAGAGTAAATTCATATCTCGTCCCCAAAAGAACAGAGAGCCCACTGGATTTATTAGTTGTCTACTCATCAGCATCCTCTCAGGGTAATTTCACCATTATCATGCAGTTCATTATTCACAGGAATTGAATGCACATCAAAAGTCATTTTGCATTTAAAAGTGGTTGCAATTCTTATATTTTTCTTCTTCTGTTTTTTCTTTGTCTTGCTTTTGACTCCTTTGTCAATAATGCACAGAACACCAGCAACATAAGGCTTTGGCAATTTAAGGCTTTCAGATTGTTCAGTTCATTGTTTTGTCCTCAGGTAATAATTATGTTATTATAATTGTCATATAGAAGTTTTGGTGTCACTGCTAAAATATGAACCCTAAGCACAGAAGTGGTGAGTTTTGTTGACATTATTGGTCCCATTCACCTATGAAATACTATGACTCTACATTCTTACAAGAAAATGTGTTCCTTAGTTTGGCATATAGATTAATTTCTATTAATTAATTAACTAATTTCTATTAATTTCCCTGTCTTTCTCTCCCTTATCTATGTTTTAATCCTTTCACATTTAACAAGGGATTTGAGGTGTTTTTCATTAACATGTACATTAATGAAGGAACAAAAAAGAAACAGTCAATACTAAATAATTCTCTTTGCAAATTAGTCAACAATAGGGCTCAGGAAAAACCCAGAACATCATTCATTGGTTTAACAGTGGTTTTCATTAACATGTACATTAATGAAGGAACAAAAAAGAAACAGTCAATACTAAATAATTCTCTTTCCAAATTAGTCAACAATAGGGCTCAGGAAAAACCCAGAACATCATTCATTGGTTTAACAGTGGATGAACAGCACTGTGTCCCTACAGGTGGAGTCGGGAGACCAGTACAATATCTGGTATCCCGAGGAGGGTTGGGAAAGGCTGAACCCAGCCTAGTTCTCTGCTATGCCCTTATTGTGACTGATCTATCCTGAAAAAACAATAATTTACTTAAATCACTATTGTGGGGCTGTTTGTGATTTTTTTTCTTATATTTACTCAGTTAATAAGGAGTTGACCTCAAGTTGGTATAAGAATTAGGAAAAAATACAGATATAATAGGAAATAAAAGTGGTAGGGAAACTAAGAATGTAGTGTCAACTGTATCCTTTAAATTTGATTCAGAACTTTTCTTAGTCCCTTTGGGTTGTTCTAACAAAATACCATACACGGGGTAGCTTATAAACAACAGAAATTTATTTCTCAGGTTCTGGAGTTTAGAAGTACAAGATCAGGGTGACTTGGTCAGGTCCTGGTGAGGGCCCTCTTCCCAGTTGCAGACTGCCAACCTCTTTTGTCCTCACAGGTTGGAAAGAGGGCAATAGAGCTCTCTGGGGTCTCTTTTATAAGGGGATTAATCCCTTTCACGAGGGCTCCACCCTCAAGACCTAATCACCTCCCAAAGGCCCCACCCCCTAACATCATCACATTGGGGGTCAGGATTTCAACATATAAATATGGGGGGAGGACACAAACATTCAGCCATAACAGAACTCCTAAGGACCAAACAGTGAAAGGAGGGTTACTCTGTTTTATGATTTGTATTGATAAGAAATTCATATACCTAGTTCCTCAGTGAAAACCTAGCTGCACCTGCTACCCAAGTCTAAAAGAGGCTTCTCGCACAGACCTTTGCAGAGGGCACTGAGCAGTGTCTTCAAAGTGGAGTATAACAACACATGGGGGTACACAGAGACTTTCTAAAGAATACCAACCATGGATGTTTTAAAGAGAATCAGGTTTGTGAAACTCAAATTTCATAGATCTTCATTGCCAAACACAATCTGGCTGAAAAATCCTCTGTAATTTAATCCAGAATTTTTTTTTAATTTTAAAACTTTAAGGACACATCAGATATAAAATTGATTTTTGTAAGAGTAGTATGGGGTGACCAATAAAGGTTTTAAGCAATAAAATACATTTTATTAGGATAAAATTATGTGGAGTAAGTGGAAGAGAACTATAAATTCAATAAAAAAGTAGCAACTATAATTTTTGCTTTAAACAAGAGTTGTTCCTGTTTGTAAATGGAAAAGGGTGGGTTTCAAATTGTTATGATGTTTAGATTTTACTGATATGTTTAAAAATGATATGACCTTTATAATTATTTCAATTTACTATAAACACTTTTGATTCAAATTAAGAAGTGTGAATGAATATGTCATTTTTCAAATTTTGGTTACAGGATATAAGAGCAAAAAAGTTTTTTTTTTTTTTTTGTCTTTTTCTGTGTCCGGCAACGGATCGCAACCCTCAGTGTCGCCCCCGTACCGGACCGGGACCGGCAATGGGATCGCAACCCTCGGCGTTGCTCCCGCGCCTCGCTCAGCCAGTGAGCGGGACCCAGTCTGTATGTAAGAGCAAAAAAGTTTTGATTACTATTGCTATAGAAGACTGCTATCTCAAGCATATTCAATAATAAATGTAGTGTCTTGTTTCATATGAATGGTTTTAAAGTGTTGCTCAGCACTGTGAAAATAGTGTGTTGTGAGAGAATGTATGAATGTCTGTATGTGAGACAGAAAGAGAGACAGAGAGACAGAGAGACAGAGACAGAGACAGACAGATACCAAAACACAGAGGGGGGGGGGAAGGCATCAGCTGAAATGAGATAGTCTGAGTATATGCTTCTCCATGGCATGTGAGGTTAAAACCAAGATTCTGTAGAGCTTCTCCACCCAATAACCACATGTGGATATTTATTATTAACTAATATCAAGTAAAATTAAAAATTCAGTTCTTTTGTCACATTAGTCAATTTCAAAGGTTCAATAGCCACTTGCACCTAGTGGCTACACTACCTGACAGCACAGGGATAGAATATTTTCATCACTACAGTTTTATTGGACAGTACTAATCTTGAGAAATGGGTAGATTGCATAAGTATGACTTTCTTCTTTCTTCAAATGGACTTGACTTCAGATTTAGGCAGCAGCAAGCATCTATTTTTCTCTGACAAGGCTGTGTGTAATACAATGTAAGTATGTATTCTGTGTTACACACCTGGGGATGATTCATAAACTCCACATAATGAGAGCCCATGGTGGGTCGACAAGCTTTAAGGAGAATGCAAGATATGGACATTTGAGCAGATTTGGAAGCAGATTCTTTAGCCACAATGTTCAAAATTGAATTTCACCTTAGGACTTATCTTTATAAGATAGGATATTTCTGAAAATATCACTTTTTTTCTTAGCATTAGAAAATCCTAAGCATTAAACTTCAGCACTTATTCTATATAATATTATATTATTCATTATTTGCAGTTAAAAAAAATGCTATAATGGCCATTGAAGATCAGGCATTAAGTTCCCTCATCTAAATGAATAATTCTTTGGTTTGTCATTGAATAGTATTTTGATCAAGTTTTGTCTTAGGTTAAAAATGGTACTATGCATTCCAAATTGACACAAGTTGTACTCATCTATTCTTAGAGAAATTTTTTAAACTTTCCACATGCTATTATGAAAATTAGTTATTTCTTTTATTAAAATTAGTATTTAGCAATGAAGGCCTCATGTTGAAAGGCACAAATAAATTTAATTAATTTGTTCAGTGTATTAACAGTTATTAGAATAAAAAGCTTTTACTAGTCAGAAGAATGTAAATCCAAAATGTTTTACATTAATAAATTTGAATAATTAGAAATATTACTGTGATTATAAAATATAGGAAATAATACAGAAAAAGCATTTGATGCACTCTACAGAGAAACTACTACTGACTTGTAGTGAGATAAATACCTAGTTGCATTTATCCCAAGGGGGAATATTGATCAAGGTTATTAAGGTCAATATTTATCTCAAGTGAAAAATAAATCTTTATTTTTTTTATTGAGTCAAAATGCCAATACATGTTTTGTTACAGAGACACTAAAAATGAACTGTAGTCATTTTGAAATTTTCTGTTAACGTAATGATTTTCAGGAGGACCGATATTTCTCTTACTGTAGCTTTGAAAGAAATAGACTATCAAGATAATGGGGCAAGGAATTTATCTTGGCCCATTTGGAAAAACCATTCTTTGTTCTTCCTTTTGTTTTTTTGTTTTGTTTTGTTTTCTTTTCTTTTTTTATGTCTGTTCTTAGAAAAGGCATCTTTGCCCACACCTTTATCTGAACTCTTTATTTTTAGTGTGGAAGAAGCAGCAGTTAATTTTGTAAAAAGGAAAAACAATTTCCACTGGTGATAAAATAGCCTCCAGGTGTTCCAAATTGCCCGCTGATGTGAGGAAGGAGCTTCCAGGAAGAGCTGTGGAGGTGTCAGTTGATTCTCTGGTTTGATGAAAGAGCAGAATAAGGTCTGTGATTTTAAATTGTGCAGGACATGAGCCACATCTAGGACTTGATTGTCATTCCTCAGGTGAAAAAAGTTGCTGTGGACAAGTTGTCATAGGCCACTCAGGGTGCACCTCAGTGTGTGTGTATTCATGCATGTACACATATGTGCATGTGTGTGTTGCTGGCAGCGAGAGGTATGGGGAAAAACTAAAAATTCCACCTTTTTTGGTCTCCTTGCTTCTTGCTTGCTTATTTTTGTTTTGGGGAGAGCTGGAGCAAGACTGGCATGCCTCATAGACAGAGTCATATTTTCTGCAGTGTGCTGTCAGCCCTCCCTGCTGTGTATGTCTGCCTTTATGTACTTACCATTAGAGACGCTTTGGAGCAACAGACTTTCCAGAGTGTCTGGTTACTTTACAAAAAACCTGATGTGAGCCTTAGGGCAAGTCTCTGAGGACACTGGTGTTCTCTGTGAATTGGGCAGCATTACATGAGTGCGGATCATGCACGTGGTACAGGGCTGGAGCAGGTGTGAGGGGCTTTACTGAACAGGTGTGTCTTCCACACACTTCCCTGCCTGTTCCTGCCTCCATGGACCTCCTTTAACACACCCCTTATGGCTTCATGGGATATGCAATTCCTTAATCCAGTGCAATGTACAGGGAAATAAAGTAAGTTTTGTATCAGATAACTTGGCACAGTCTGCTTACATCTGCTGAAAGTGGATTGTTATGTTGTTATAAATCTATTCAGATATAACATTGAAGACAGGAAAAAAGGGAAACCATCTCCCCGGCAGAATTATGAGCTATGGTTATCATTGTGCAGCCTCAAAAAATGCCCTGCGGTGTACGTCCTACACCAACACATGGACAATGGTCGAAACCATTGCCCTTTGCTCAATGTCTTGGAAGAAGCAGGATTACAAGTCTCCCCGGCAGAATTATGAGCTATGGTTATCATTGTGCAGCCTCAAAAAATGCCCTGCGGTATACGTCCTACACCAACACATGGACAATGGTCGAAACCATTGCCCTTTGCTCAATGTCTTGGAAGAAGCAGGATTACAAAATTAACAGGGAAGTTGGGAGTAGAAGGGTGCAAATGAACTTCAGAATGAGGCGAGAAAGTGCGGTGCCCAGCCTGTCAGATTTTCTTGGAACTTCCCCTCCTTTAGTACTGAAAATTCTGCCTCTTTGGGAAATCCCTCAGTCCCAGGCACATTTGGATAGCTGGTCACCCTACCAGAGGATGAGAGCATTTTCTCACATGACTACTCATTAAAAGGCTGCCCTCAGAGAGGATGCCCTCCTAGGAGACAGTACACCCCTGTCAGCCCAGTGACAGCCATCCTGCTCTACTCCAAGACCAGTATTGCTCAATGGCCTCATGAGCAAAGCAGCCTGGTGACAGGGCTTGGGGCCGAGTTCAGTAACAAGACTCCACAGCTGGCCGGGCTTCTGACACTACAGAGAGCCCTGTTTACTAATGGGGGAGCCATCATCCAGGGACCACGGCCGCCCCGTGCTCCAGGGGGCCACATGTGTACTGGCCATTGGTGACAATAGGCTACTTCTAGGACAAGAGCTCTGGTTGTCTCTCACTGTAATAAGCACTAATTCTGAATTTGGATTTGCTTTCTCTTTCTGCCAGCACCAGTCCCAGTGCATTTACTGAATTTCTTAATACTGTCATGGTAACCTGAATGCTATGGCACCTTTTCAGAGAAAAACAGCATTACTCAGCACAGTCATAGCCTATAGGAGGTGCAGGTACAGTGTCTTCCAGCAGGTGACACCTGCTCACTCAGGATGCTGCCTTGCAGATCTGGTATCTGGGGCTCTTCTTTACATATCCTGAATGTAGGTCAAAAGCAAATGAGACCAGCAGAGATTACTTGGTTGCCCCAGGAATGAGTGGAAGTGAGCAAGGGTGCCACTCAGCTCTAAGTAGCTGGGTCAGTGTGTTCCGGTAGTGTCATGTCATTCAAGGCATGGCACACAAAGGAGATACTCCTTCTGAGACAGGAACTGATGGGCTTTGCCTCCATGAGTCATGGCTCAAGACTGGTTTTACTAATCCTTAATACCCTCCCAGAATATTTCTCTTCTGCTTAATTTAGCCAAAGTCAATTTATTTTGTTTGAGTATCAATACTGGCTGTACAGAAGGCAGTGTCTGCTTTCAGCTTTCAGAGCCCATACCACTTACATAGAACTGGGCCCTTTCCACAGCTCTTAAACAAGTGGATATTCAACCCAGCCTTAAAGGAGACCCAGCCATTGTCCTGCTACTGTGTGTTCTATGGCTGTGCTTCTTTATAAATGAGAACAGGTCATCTGTACACAAATTCTGAGTGCTCTTATTTATAATTCTGAAACGGTGCTTTGATTATATGAGTTTATTGTGAAAAACAACTAATGGGGAATGCACTAGTCCATTTCTGTTGCTCGTAACAAAATATTTGAAACTGGATGATTTATAAGAAAACAAAATTTATTGCTTACAGTTTCTGAGGCTGGGAAGCCCAAAGTCCATCTGGTGGTGGTGACAGTGACTCAGGGGTCTCACATTGCGAGATGATGGAAGCAGGAAGAACAGAGAGAGAGAGAGAGAGACTCTCCTCTCCTTTTAAAGCCCTCAGAACCAGGCCTCTGACCACCATTTTTAATCCATTCACTACAGCACGCTCCTACAACCCAATCACCTCTTCAAGGCTCCACCTTTCAATTACCAAAATAGGATTTCCCACCCTCTTAA
>NW_007740169.1:0-1968 GCF_000696425.1 Galeopterus variegatus | reverse complement strand
AGAGAGAGAGAGAGAGAGACTCTCCTCTCCTTTTAAAGCCCTCAGAACCAGGCCTCTGACCACCATTTTTAATCCATTCACTACAGCACGCTCCTACAACCCAATCACCTCTTCAAGGCTCCACCTTTCAATTACCAAAATAGGATTTCCCACCCTCTTAACAGCCACAGTGGGGGCTAAGTTTCTAATACATAAAACTGGGGGGACACAATTCAAAATCCAGTTAGTTTGGGGGGGGACATAACTCCATCCACTACAGGGAACTTCTACAGCCACAGTGTTCCCCCATCCTAAGGGGTTCCTGACTTAAAGCCAGATACAGAGCCAGCAGCTCCTCTAAAAATTTCCTGTTCGGCCTGATCCCTAAAGCAGATCCTTTACTTGGCACCGCATACTTATTGTCACTGCCACGGTGTTTCTAAAACGTGCTATGCAAGGTGTTAGTGTGGCATAGCTTGTTACAATATCCTAACAGGAAAACGGACTTGAGTGAGAAGATCTTGGTTTGAGTTCCAACTTATTAAATGTGGATCATGACAAGTGACATTTACGTGGTAATGGTGTTTGGAAATTCAAATGCAGTGTCACTGTAGGTTTTTGGATGAACTCCACTTCGCTGACTTCAACTCTCAAGTGTTGATGGCTTACAAGCGATTTGAAACTGCGTACTTTACGCTCTAATCACTGCTCTGCCTGACAATCATCCCCCTATTATGCATTTCCCACTATTTCCTACTGGAAATATTTCTGGTATTTCTGACTAGAAAGAGAGGCTGGAAACGTTCTACACATACTACTATCACAAATGGGTTATTTATGGACGAAGTTCACAGAAATCGTTCGTTACAGACGTGCTTAATAGCGTTGCTCAGCACAGTCATCAATGAAGCTACACTTTTCTCCCTATAATTGGTACGTTATTTGTTCTGAAGTTTTTTTTGTAAAAAAAAAAAATCAATATGCAAGAGTTTAATGCTTAATGCATAGGTATAAAAAATATAAANTTTCCCATGATGATATCTAATTGTTTCTTGGATATGCCTTAATATTGTTTTTAAGTGCCCCCATTGGCTTTGTGAAATGTTTATTGTTTTGTTTATAAAAAAATGCTTTCTTATTTCTGATGTGAGGTTTTTTTTGTTAACTTTTATTTAAACTCTGTAGCACTATCATCTATCAACATCTAATAGGGATTATCTCAGAAAATTTGCTGGTTCACACTTCCTATGTTTTGTCTGAATTGCTACGGCATTTCCATGCTGTTTTTCCCTTGCTAGCAGTATGCTGCAGTTCACTGTTTTTCCCTGGGGACAAATAAAGCTATCGTTACATACTGAGAAATTTATTCTAGCATATCAACTATGTTTTGGATGGTACCAGAAACTACTACTGCCTATCTCTATATTAATTTTCCTTTCTTTCCCCTCCCCTAATTTTAGTTTAGTGCACAACTGCACAACGTTAAGTCCTCATTTTCCAGCTTCTCTTGCAGTTAGGGGGTGATATGGTGACTCACAGCCAATACCTGCAAATATTGAACTGTTGGTTCATCGCCACCGGGGACCAACAACACAGGGCGGGAAGGGACCCCGGACCAGCCGGNGCACAGTCATCAATGAAGCTACACTTTTCTCCCTATAATTGGTACGTTATTTGTTCTGAAGTTTTTTTTGTAAAAAAAAAAAATCAATATGCAAGAGTTTAATGCTTAATGCATAGGTATAAAAAATATAAACAAACTATTTGGCTCAGTGAGGCCCATCAATTTTGGTGCACTCTTTTCCCATGATGATATCTAATTGTTTCTTGGATATGCCTTAATATTGTTTTTAAGTGCCCCATTGGCTTTGTGAAATGTTTATTGTTTTGTTTATAAAAAAAATGCTTTCTTATTTCTGATGTGAGTTTTTTTTTTGTTAACTTTTATTTAAACTCTGTAGCACTATCATCTATCAACATCTAATAGGG
>NW_007740168.1:22193-31633 GCF_000696425.1 Galeopterus variegatus | reverse complement strand
TGGAGCCTAAGCAAGCTGGGGTTCCTTCTCTGCACAGCTTCTGGGTGACAGCGACCGGCTCCCCATTGAGCCCTGCCAAGTGGCTCCTTGGATGTGTCTCTAGGCCACGGGACAGAGCCCAGTGACACTGGGTCTCCAGCTGGTCAGAAGGCCCCAGGCAGCCCCTGGTGCCAAGGGGAGGACAGATGAAGTAACTGAGGCCGTTTGATGACCTGAGTGGCACCTGTCACAGACACTGGAGAGACAGAATGAGCCTCCGGTCTGCTGAGGGCCGCAGGATGAGAGAGTCTCTAACTCACATACATTCCCATGGAAGAGCTGGACTCAGCCAAAATCCAGCACTCTGAGAGCCTCGTTGGCCACGCTTCCAGTCGTCCTCCAACTTACTGGCTGGAGTCGAAGGAGGCTCAAGGTCCTCCTCACATACCCTGGCCTCTGAGGTGGGCCTCTACCTGACTCGTGAGTGAGGTCCGCCTCAGGGAGGCTGGAGATGGGCCCCAGACCAGAGCCTGCACCCGGTGCCAGGTCCTTCTCCTTTGCTTGAGATAGGCCTGGCCTCCCTGTGGTGCAGCACCCGTCCTGGTGCCTGCCAGCCCTGTGGACACTGGAGGGTGGCACCAACTCCCAGGCTCAGGCCTAGTGTCCTTGTTCATTTGTCTAAGTGGACGTGCATGAGTCGAGCACCGGCCATGCACCACAGCCTGGTGCAGCCTGGCAGCAAGTCCTGAGAGGTGTGACCTGCCCCACCCATGGAGGACACGCGGCAACAGTGGGCAGGGAATGCAGAGCAGGAAATGCATGGCCAGTGCCCCGGGCAGGGTGAAATCAGCTGCAGACAAGCAGGGGAGGGCCAGGTGGGGATGCCATGGTGAGCCCTGAGTTGGGGGACAGGACCTGGAGAGGAGAGGTAGGAGGTGGACAGAACAGACTGAGCTAGCCCGGGGACCACATCACAGAGCTGGTGATGGGGAGTGCTGTGTCTAGAGAGTTCCAGGTAAAGATCTATATTTCCAAGTGCCAGGACCAAGCCAAGCCCCTTCTCTACACAACACCCAGGATATCTGAGGAGCGCAGCCCAATGACATGGTGCCCCGCTCCCAACTTGCCCAAGCTGTCTGTGGCTCTGAGAAGGATGCCTGCGGCTGCCCCACCAACCCCTCCCCAGGGCTTCCTGCACTCCTGCCTCTCATGCTGGCCTGCCTCTCCCCTAAGGCCCTCAAGGCTGTCTCCTGGGCACCTGCCATACCATGCCATTGCCCACACAGGGCTCTCCTGCTGCTCTCAGCTCCACAAGAGCAGAGGCGGGGTGGCACATGGTGGCTGCCCTCCAGGAAGCCCCCGCCTGGCCCATGCCAAGCTGGGCTGGCTCCTCTCTGGCTATCTGCAGGACCCCAGAGGGGCTTTTGTGAGGCTCTCACTGTGGGCCTGGGGCCGCTGTAACACTCATGGTCTCTTCACCAGCCTAGAGGAGAGGGCTCTGGGCCTTCTGGCTGCTCCGGGGCACATGGGGTCTCAGATGGTCCCACCCAGGCTGCTGTCCTGGAGCCCTCACCTGCTGTCACGTTTCTGGGTGGAGCTTCTTGCTCAGAACCTCAGCTCCCCAGGGTCTTTGCAGACCCTATTCCACTCTGCTATACGTGTCGGCCCAGCCAGGGCTACTAGAAAATTCCAGGCACTGCACATGGCACACCCAACCCCAGTCTTTATCCACTCTGTCTCTTCCTGAACTTCCCTGAATTCGGTTGTGGGGACACGGGAGCACTTTAGCATGAGACTGTCATGCTTGTTGCTGACTGATGGGGTCACGTTGTCCACTGAACTCAGCAGAGGCTTGTTTCCTGGCCTTTTGCAGGGGCTGCCCCCCCAAACCTTAGTCCACACAGCCATGGAGAATCACTGTCCGCTTGGCTGGTTGGGCACGTGGTGGACATAAGAGGCATTGTCACTTCGCTTTGGAAAAATGGAAATTACCAGGTGATTTAACTATAACCCCAAACCAATGGCTTTTTAATTTGTGAAAATAGTGGAAACAGGTGGGACATAGAAAGCAAGAAGAATGATACTAGAAATTTCGGAGCCCACGGGACGCAGTCCCACAACCTGAAAGCTCAGCCCAGTGTCTGTGTCCACGCGTTCGTTCGCATAAACATAGCTGGCGGTGTAGACTCTGTCAGTGTTTCTCAACAGCAGGAGCACCCTCCACACATGTCTTGGGGTCCCCCAGGGGCCTCACATGCCATAGTGGTGGGGGGTGGTTTCCCAAAGCCGGAGACTAAGCCGACACTTGAGTGAAAGCATCCGGCTTGGTATAGAAGCCACAGCTCCAGAAGCTCAGTTGTCTTTAGGGGCTGCATTTGGTGACCTCTGTCCACCTTTGGGGGTGGTCTCTTGCGAAGCTTACCACGTGGAGCAGGGCTTCCCTTGTTCGCACGATGCACTTCCTCAGGCGAGTGTTCACCGCTGGTCTCTTTTGTGCTTGGCCCAGTTCCAGAAATGCTGCTGGACTGTGAGGTGTCACTGTGGTCCTCCTGGGGTCCGTGAGGAGGTCCCTGCAGGGAGTCTGGTTCCAAGAGCTGGACACACTATATCTGCATGCAGCCCGCCAATGACAGCACCCCAGGCTCTAAGCTCGAGGACCCCAGCCCGGAGCTGCTCAGAACCTTGAGCCCTGGGGGACTCAGGTCTGGGTCTGAGGCCCGCGGCAGCCATGGCAGGCAGGTGGCCAGGGAGGAGGGTGTGGCTGACACCCCCACCCCCCACACAGACAGGCCCTCTGCGCATAGGGAGGGGCGTCTGAGCCCAAGCCTCTCCCTTCATCACACTTTCTTCTTTGGGGCACCCTAGGTCCTATCTGCTCTCAGACTCCTCCTTTTGCATGGATAAAATAATCCCCGGGGCATAGAGTCCCTACTCTAAATTATGTCCCTTTATAATTTATTATGGCTCGAGGAGGTTTCTCTTTCATGCAGAGCACATCCTCCCCAGCGCTCAGTCAGATGACACCCAGGCTGGACTGTCCCCACCCGGGGCTGCTGTAGCGAGGCTTCCACTGTGCATGGCTCCGGCCCTGCACAGGTGTCACAGGTGCAGAGGGGCGTCTCAGAAGCTTCACTCGGGCTCCTATCATACGGGTCTTCTTCCACTTTAATAAAGACTGTCTCTGTTCCTGAAAAATACCATTGGCCATCCTCGCACCTTTCCTGGCACCATGCAGTGCAGGCACATGGGGCGGCCATGCTCAAGGCTGCCAGGCAAGGGGACGTGAACTTGGGTGAGGGTCTCCCCCAAGAGGGAGGCTTTGCCCTTAGGCTTAACAAGGTTTCAGAAGACAACATGGCCAGCCCATTCCACAAACCCAGCACCCACAGCGGCTGCCCAGAGAACAGGAAGTTCAAGGTTCGGCTGTGACCACAGGGCCCCCGCTGTCCCTTTCTGCATGGGCACAGCTCTGCACTGCCACTCTCAGAGGCCCTGAACTCCAAGATACCCCTCAAAGGCTCACTTGATCTGCCGTGGCCCCTTTGGAGGTTGGGGTACTCCTATCCCAAGTATGGCTCCTTCCAGTGGGTTCTCAGGGCCCCCTTGGGCCTGGGCCTGGGCCAGACGTAGTTTGAGGATGGAGACGCTCAAGAGGTGCTGGGCCCTCAACCCTCTCCCAGCAACCGGGGGGAGGGGACCCTGGTAGACCACCTTCCTCCTGAATAGCTAAGCCCTCCAGCCCAAGCTCTTCTAGGATCAGACCCCAGACCTCCCTCCCACCATCCTTGAATCCTCCTGAATACAAGCCCAAGTTCACAGGCCATGACTTCTGAGGTTACAGAGGAAATCTGAAAAGCGCTGGTTAGAAGTTTCCCTTCCAGTTTCCTGGACTGGTAGTGCCCTGCGGCGCCTGGAGTAATGAGCATAAATCCTGCCTAGGGACTGTACTGGGTACTCAGGAAACAACGGATTCCCCAGAAACATGAACTCACAACCAAAACCCACAAAACACACACAACACCAGCCCCGATGCCCCCAAATTAGTGGAATTGGCAGAATATGAAATCAGACCCAAAATCTTTGGAGCTGGGGTTATCAGGTACAGGATATCAGGAGGGCACGTTGACTGTGTTAACCCAACCAGGAGCTCAAATCTCAGAATTACAGTGTAGAAGCATAAAGGATTACAGATTCAAGCCCAAGGAGATGGATTAAACACTCCAGGTAAATAGCAACAATTGTGAGATGAGATCAACAAAACCACATCGTGTACAGAGCCTATAACATCCCATAGGAACACCAGGAGGCTGGGGAAAGAGACTCCTGTGGACACTGGGAGGGGCCCTGGGGGCATTGGGTGTCGCTTTGGGGTCAAAACATTCTGCAGCACTCTCTCTCTGGCCACGGGGAACCTAGAGTGCCTGTCGACGTGGGCCAGCATGCTGGGATGGCCACTGTGAACTAAGCTCAGATCTGCAGCTGACTTAAGAACAACAAGTGTTGTAGTAGGAACTGACATTTGAGGGAGACAGATGGGGAAAGTAAACCAGGAAAAGAACCCTGCCAAGCTTTGGAGAAGGGGATGGAAAGCAGCTGCTCCTGGCACTGGACACTCTCGCAGGAAGGTGGCCAGGACCCACATGGACAAGCCCCTGTATAAGCAGAGCTCTGAAGGAGCTAGGGAAACTGCAAGATCTGCTCGTGAGTGTCCCGGGCAGGGGCCACTGGCGGCAAAGGCCCTGCTGTGTTGGGCAATAGCCAGGATGCCCTGTGGCCTCACAGGGGGTGAGGGCAGCCTGGCAGCAGGCAGGTCAGGTGAAGAGCTGCTGTTCTGACCCTGTGTGAGGCGGGAGCACGAGGACCGTGAGTCAAGGACTGAGTAGAAAGCACAGCAGGCCAGTGGATGCTGCAAAGGGTCATTCCAGCCACTGTACTGAGAGTAGCGTGTGGGGCAAAGGCAGGCAGAGGGAGAAGCAGGGCCACTGCAATGATCCACACAGGAGATCCCACAGATGCCTGTGGAAGTGGAAAGAAGGGGACAGTCCCTGGGTTTATTCTGAGAAGAAGGCAACTCGAACAGTTATAGACCTGCAGTTAACACGACTCCCAGAGACACCTGAGCCATTGGCCCCCATCCCAATTTTAGGAAGGTCTTGACCTGGCTGGGTCAGCCTTGGGAAACAGAGGGGCTACGTTAGGACATAGTTGACCCCTGAGGATCCTGTGTGGGGTCTGTAGCCCCTCATACACTGAACAACGCCAGGGCAGATGAGGGACACCTGAGCCAAATGAGAAAGTCACCACCCATGCTGAAGCCTGCATGTCCCTCAAATCACTAGACACGGACCTTCTGGGTTTTGTGGGGGCTGCTGGGCTGGGCCCAGTGAGGGGGCGGGTTCCCAGCCCAGTGTGTCAAGGAGAAGGAGGTGGTCAGCAACGTTCACTGCTGTAAGAGGGTATGATGAAGATGCCCCACTGTGCTCAGCAACAGGCAGTTTCTGTGGGCTGGGGCTTTGGGGGAAGAGGCAGAGGGCAGGACATTGAGAAGTGTTGGGGTGGGGACTTCCTGGCACTGATGGTGGACTGAATACTCACATCTAACTCCATTCCCACCCAAACTCCACAGAAACTACAGAAGGGAATATTTAGGTGGCCATACCCAGACGCCTTCTTTGGGCATTAGGGCCGACCAGGCACTGTGAGAGGACATCTTCCATCCACATGCAGCACCCAGACTCTAAGTTGAATAGATATACCATCTGAGACACTGCCCTTTCCATAGATGTAGGGGTGAACTCTCACTTCCAAAAGCAAGTAAACAAAAAATTGAACTGGGGCTGGAGCAAGGAGGAGGTGAGGCCAAACCAAAGAAAACAAGCTTGTGAATGGCGTGGGAACACTGGGCTCCCTGAGGGCTGCTGCCAAGTGGGGGCCAGCAGCAGAGTTTAGAAAGTGAGCCTGGTGCTCCCTTGTAGAGGGGGGCCCTTAAGGTTTGGGTGCCCCTTGATATAGGGAATACCAGAAGTTATTCTGTGCACAAGAAGCTTTCCCAAACCTCAGTACAGGCATCAGTCAAAACCAAGCAATGGGTGCAACACAGATTGTCATATACACGAGAAAGCACATCACTGTGATTGGTTGAAAGTCACTAGAAAAAAAGCCAACAGTTTCAGGACCCAAGACCACAGATAATTAAACTGTCAGAAACAGAATATAGAACGGGTAGAACAAAACCAACTAATCAACAAGGGATGATTAGACACAAAGACAAATTTGGAAAGGAAAAACAATGAAATGACAGGCCTCAGTCAGTGAGTTAGCTAGAGAGAGAATTACTGAACTGGAACATACAGCCAAAGATATGTGCATCATCCAGTACACAGCACAGAGAGACGAGATGGAAAATTTCCGAAAGATATGGAAGATAAAATAAGAAGTTCTAAAATGTTTTCAATCAGAGATTCTAAAGGAGATAATAGGGAGAATGGAGGAGATAATGTTTAAAGAGAAAGTAGTGCAAAATTTACAGAACTGGTTAAAATGAAAACATGTCTCTGGAAACCTAAAGCATGACATATCCCAAACAGGACAAGTGAAAGCAATCCATGTCTGCGCATGACATGTTGAAACCACTGAATGCCAAACACAAGCAGCAGACCTTTAAAGGGCCCAGAGGAAAAGGACAGACCACCCATAGAGGAACACCTGTTTAAATACAGCAACTTCCCAATAGTGGCAAAGAGTGTCAGAAGGAACTCAGATACTACTTCTAAAATGTTGAGAAAAATTAACTGTTGACCCAGGCTTTTGAACTCAGAGATATCAAGACTTTGGGCAAAAAAAAAAAAAAAAATACATTTTCAGATTAGCAAAAACAGATAGAGTTTAATAAAAAGAGAACCACACTGAAAGGACTTTAGAAGGATGGAGGAAGTGATCTCAGAAGCATGGTCTGAAATATAAGGGATGGTAACAAGTTTTTAGAAACATATCAAACAACAAAAGTATAAATTACCCAAGAATGGAGGAAAAATAACAGCAAAATTTGGGAAGCTGAGAAGTAGTGGTAATATGACAATTGATTAACAGGCCTGAGGAAAACAAATCCTAAACTGAAAGCTTAGGTTCACAAATTCAAAAAACTGAGCACATTTTTAGCCACAGAATATTTATGAACTCAGGGAATTGGCAGTTCCACATGCTGATATTACTAGATTCTATAATGTTTTTGTACGATTTTGGCATAAGAAAATAAGGACATCATGACATGAATCCAAGTGTCCCCTTCATCTCTGAAAGACTTCATGAAAGACTTGCTATAGTTTGAATGTCCCCCCAAAACTCATCAAAGCTTGATCCCCATTACAGCAATGTTAAGAGGGTGGGAAATCCAACTACAGCATCAGAAAGGTAGGGCCTTAAAGAGGTGACTGGATCTTGAGGACTATGCTCTTGTGAGTGGATTGAGTCATCCTCTATTGAATCGTTTAGTGGGTTGTCACAGAAGGGACACTTGGGGCTTCGTAAGGAGAGCAGATGAGCACCATGGAGATCTCTTTCCATTTTCTCACTATGTGACACCCTCTGTCACCATGGGAGTCTGCACAGAGTCCCCACCAAGAAGAAGGCCCTCACCAGATGTACGCCCTGGACCATGGACCTACCAGGCTCCAAATTGTAAGAAATAATTTTTTTTTTCTTTTTAAATGACCCACTTTAATATATTTTAACCGACAGAAAACAGACTAATAAAAAACTGTTATTAACTTTTCCTTAAATATTTTATAGAACATTTTACAGAGTTAACCAAGGGAGGCCTTCAGGGAGTTTTTTTGATTTTGGGGGAAGAGTTTATAATTATTAATACAATTACTTTGCTAGACATATGGCTATTCAGATGTTGTATTTTTTCTTGTAAAAGTTTTGTTAATTTGTGCTTTCAAGAAATTTCACTGTTTCACCTAATTCTTCAAATTTATGCACATAACTCACTCATAATATTCCTTTATTATACTTTGAATGTTTGTAGAATTGATAGTGACATCCCCCCATTCATTCCAATATTGGTAATTTGTGTTTTTTCTCCTTTTTTTCTTGATCAGTCCAGCTAAGGGTTTATCAACTTCATTGATCTTTTCAGAGAACAAATTTTGAATTGACTTGCTTTTAGTGTTTGTTCCTTTTGTTTCAATAATTTCCACACTTTAATATTAGTTTAATATTTTCTTCCTTTAATCTTTAATATTTCTGCCCTTCTTCTTACTTTGAAGATAATTTGGTTTTCTTTTTCTAGTTCATGAAGGTGAAAGTTTAGGTCATGAATTTTAAACTTTTCTTCTTTTCTAGTATAAGCATTTAGAGGAATGAATTTCCATTTAAGAATTGCCTTAGGCTTCTGGTCAAGATGGCAGAGTAGACGGTTCCTAGTGTTGCTCTGTCCCACAAATCAACCAATTTGCAACTATTAAAAAGCAACAACAGGAGGCCCAAGAACCATGATGGAACAGGCAGGAGCTATGCACCATGGAACCCCCAGCCCAGGCCAGTGCCTGCCACCCAGAGAGGCCTGAGAGCTGCTGGGCCCACATGCACCACCAGCTTTGCCAGAACAAGTAGGCACCACAGGACCTCCAAACAGGCCAGTCCCTGCCACCCAGAGAGGCCTGAGAGCCACTGGGCCCACATGCCTCAAGTCAGCTGCACCAGAACAGGCAGGCAGTGCAGGGCCCTCAGCCCAGGTCAGTCCTTGTTGCCCAGAGAGGCATGAGAGCCTCTGGGCCCACAAGGCCTGAGCCAGCCATGCCACAATAGGCAGGCAACGTAGGACCCCCAGCCTGGGCTAGTTCCCACTGCACAGAATTTGCATTCCCTTCAGAATCTAGGGCAGACATCATGGTGGAATGAGTGGAACATGACACCCCCCACCACAGTGACTAAACACCAAAGGAAAGATAACAGAAATATGAAAAATCAAGAAAGCACATCACCACAAAGAAAATAATAGCTCTCAAGCTCTAGATCCTATGGAACAGGAAGTCCTTGAAATGACAGATGTTGCTTTGCTTCCCATGGATTTGTCACCTCTCTTCCCCTTGGTGATGGAGCAACAAAAGGATTACTCAAAGCCCATCTCTTCTGAGCAGTGAGAAGCCCCAAAGGGGTTAATCTCCTGGAGCCCTCAGAGTGAGGCATTCCTTCCTTGGAAAGTTAACCATGAATTGGATTTCTCTTCCCACATTTATTTTCCAGGCCTGGAAGTTATAGGAAGAGAACATAGGTGGGGTTATAGTTTAACAATATAGGCTGGTAACATTCAGTAAAACAAGCAAGGTGGGGCCGGCCCGGTGGCGCACTGGATAGTGCGTCGCTTGGGAAGTGCGGCAGCGCTCCCATCCGAGGGTCCGGATCCCACATACAGACCGGTTCCCGCTCACTGGCTGAGCGAGGCGCGGGAGCAACAC
>NW_007740168.1:0-21193 GCF_000696425.1 Galeopterus variegatus | reverse complement strand
CAATCCCGTTGCCGGAAATGGAAAAAAAAAAAAAAAAAAAAAAAAAAAAAAAAAACAAGCAAGGTGACATTCCATAATGCAATTTGTAAGAGGTTAAGTCAATCCACCAACGAAAGTTTGATCTTAGCAAACATTCTCTCTCATTACAGCTATTTCCCAATATCTTTACATATTAATCAGTATCCTCTCTGTCCTTGAGCCAGTGACCTTGCTGTGCTATAATTCTTTATCTTACAACAGAGACTATTCCCTGGGGAAAATTTCCTGTCTTTTGTAAGGTCAACATTTTATATATACTTTCAAGAAGTTAGGATAAACCTGAAACAACGAGAAGCTAGACTCTGTGAAATATATTTGCTTTATAAATGTAACTATACTACACAGGCTGACAAGGAATTTAGAGCAACAATTCTAAGGAAAATAAATGAGATATGAGAAAACTCAGACAGCACAATGAAATGAGAAAAAATATACAGGATGTGAAAGAAGAAATGTACAAAGAAATCAATTCCCTGAAAAAGAATGTAGTAGAGAGCTTGTGGAGCTGAAGGATTCCTTCAATGGAATAAAAAACACAGCACAGATTCTAACCAGCAGGCTAGAAGAAGTGGAAGAGAGAATTTCTGACCTTGAAGGCAGGCTGTTTGAATCAAAGACCAGGAAAAAGAATTTTAAAAATTGGAGAAAATCTGAGAGAGATTACAGACAACCTTAAGTGCTCAAGTATCCAAATCATGGGTATTCCAGAAATGGAGGAAAAAGGAAAGGGCATTGAAAGCATATTCAATGAAATAATAGCAGAAAACTTCCTAGGTATAGGGAAAGTCACAGATCTCCAGACTCAGGAAGTCCAAAGATCATCAAACATATTCAACCATAAAAGGTCCTCTCCAAGACATGCTATAGTCAAACTGGCAAAACTCAAAGGCAGAAAGAAAATCATAAAAGCTGCAAGTGAGAAGCGTTAAGGCACCTCTGAGGGAGCCCCAATCAGACTAACATCAGGAATTTTTTTTTTTTTTTAAAGATGATCGGTAAGGGGTTCTTAACCTGTGACTTGGTACTGTCAGCACCATGCTCTCCCAACTGAGATAACCAGCCATTCCTATATAGGGATCTGAACCTGTGGCCTTGGTGTTATCAGCACCACACTCTCCCAATTGAGCAACGGGCTGGCCCTAACATCAGACTTTTCCTCAGAAACACTAAAAGCCAGAGAAGAATGGGATGATATATTCAAAATACTAGAGGACGAAATTTGCCAAACAAGAGTACTTTACCCAGCAAGGCTATCCTTCCAAAATGAAGGACAAATAGTATATTTCTCAGACAAACAAAAACAGCAGGAGTTCACTACCACACAACCAGCCTTACAGGAAATTCTCAAGGGAGTACTGGGTTTGATACCTGAAAAACAACCATCACTGCCATGAATACTCAAGAAAGAACAAAACCTACCAGTAAAACAAAAATGCTAACAATAAAGACAAAAGGTAGTTTATGTACCACCCCAAGACACCAACAAACACAGAAGACAAACAGAAAATCAGAAAGAAAGGAACAAAAGATATTTAAGACATCTAAACAAAAAATAAAATGCAAGGAGTAAATCAACACGTTTCAGTAATAACTCTAAATGTAAAGGGATTAAATACCCCACACAAAAGGCACAGACTGTATTAGTCCATTTTTGTTGCTTATAACAAAATACCTGCAACTGGGTGATTTATAAAGAAAAAAAAATATTACTTACACTTTCTGAGGCTGGGAAGTCCAAAGTCCATCTGGTGGTGGCAACAGGGACCCAGGGGTCTCACATTGCAAGATAGTGGAAGCAGAGAGCAGAAAGAGAGGGAGACAGACTCTCCTTTTTAAAGCCCTCAGAACCACGCCCCTGAATGCCATTTTTAATCTATTCACTACGGCATGGTCCTACAATCCAATCATTTCCTTAAGGCTCCACCTTTCAATTAACATAATAGGATTTCCCACCCTCTTCACAGTCACAGTGTGGGCTAAGCTTTGAATACATAAAACTTGGAGGGCACAATTCAAGCTTCAGTGAGTTTTGGGGGGACATATTTCAATCCACTACATTCTGCCCCTGGCCTACCAAAACTCATGTCCTTTTCACATACAAAAACATTAATTGCACCTCCAAAGTCTTAACTTGTTTCTTGGACTCTAGCATTGTTAACCTGTTCTCTGAGTAACTGTCCCAAGCCTGCTAGAGAAGGAGGTGTGGCTCTGACTCTGGCTCAAACGCTCCCTGAAAGGAAGAGAAATTGCCTGAGAGCGGAGAAGTCCTAGGTCCATACCCAAGAGAATTGAATGCAGGGACTCAAATATTTGTACACCAACGTTTATAGAAGCGTTATTCACATTAGACAAATGGTAGAAAACCCACAAATGTCATCAACAGATGAATGAATTAACAAAGTATGGTCCATCCACACAGTGGAGTGTCACTCAGCCTTAAAATGGAAGGAGATTCTTTTTTTTTTGTCTTCTTCGTGACCGGTAAGGGGATTGCAACCCTTGGTGTGGTGTCACCCGCACCACACTCAGCCAGTGAGCACCCCGCTCATTCCTATATAGGATCCGAACCCGCAGCAGGAGCGTGGCTACGCTCCCAGTGCCGCACTCTCCCGAGGGCGCCACGGGGCCGGCCCAAAATGGAAGGAGATTCTGACATATGCTACAACATGGACAAATGTTGCAAACATTATGCCAAGTGAAATATGGCAGACACAAAAGGACAAATGCTGTGGGATTCCACTTATATAAGGCACCTAGAGTAGTCAAATTCATAGAGACAGAAAGCAGAATAGAGGTTATAAGGAATTGGGGGAGTTACTGCTTAAATGGGGACAGAGTTTCAGTCTGGGAAGATGACAATGTTTTGGAGGTGGATGATGGTGATGGCTGCGCAACAGTGTTTATGTATGTAATGTCAGTGAAATGTGCACTTAAAATAGTTAAAACGGTAAATTGAATGTTACATATATTTTACCACAATTAAAGAAAAAAACACATTTAAAAAGATAGTTGGGGGGCCGGCCCGGTGGCGCACTGTAGCAGTGCGCCGCTTGGGAAGCGTGGCGGTGCTCCCGCCGAGGGTTTGGATCCCACATACACACCGGTTCCCACTCACTGGCTGAGCGAGGTGCAGGGAGCAACACCGAGTGTTGCGATCCCGTTGCCGGTCATGAAAAAAGACAAAAAGGAAAAAAAAAAAAAAAAAAAAAGATAGTTGGATGAGATATACCACACAGTTTGTTTCACCTCCAGGCACAACAGTTTTCCATGGCTACGGGCTCTGGTCGGGAGGTGAGTACTAATGCTCACACCCTTTCCCCGTCCTCTGGGAGGAAACACGGCTCCATGCTCCAGGCACTCGTCTAAGGTCGCAGGTCACAGCAAAGCATGCCAAAGCTCGGGGTGGGCAGACACAGCTGGAAGAAGGATCTGAAGGGGCCAGGGTGGGGCTCACAGTGTCCATCACACTCACATGAGCACGAGGCATGGCAGCTGTCTTCTCTGGGGCCAAGGAAAGCACTCTTTCCTCAGGAGTGCTGCTGATTCCTGCTGACACCGTGCCTTGCCACAGCCCTTCGCAAGTGCCCATAGCTTCTAACGATGCCGATTTGGGAAGAGTGTCTGCTCTTTCAATTGCTTCTCCTTGATGATGAAAAATGACACATGCTTAAGAATAAACGTGAAGATGTGCACAGTCTCTGAAATGACCGTGAAAATGACAAACCAGCAATGGAGGGCCATCCCATATCCACAGAATAGAAAAACCGGCAAAAGACTGACAGACACTTCACAGGAGAGGAGACCCACACAGCCAGGAAATACATAAGAAGGTGCTCAAGTTCATCAGTCATCAGGAAAAGGCAAAGCAAAGCCCATGAGAAGCCACTGCACACCCACTGAAAGCGACAGTGACAAGGACAGAAAATAACAAATGTACTAGAAGACATGGAGCTCCTACGCATTGCTTAAGTTGAACACAGGCGCACCCTGCGGCTGGGTAAACATAGGAAACACCCAGCAGAAACGCATACATTTCTTCACCAAAAGACATGCTTGAGAATCCTCACCGCAGCACCATTTGTAGCCAAAAGCTGGACACCACGCAAATGCCCATCAGTAGACAAATATTAAAAAAAAGAGTGCCTACCCTAAGAATGGAATATTAAACAGCAATGACAATAAATAATCTACACCTACATATAGAGACACAGATGAACCTCACAAGCACAGTGTTAAGAGGAGCCAGACACAAGCGTATGCAAATTTATATAAAGTACAGAAACAGACAAAACAACCTGTCCTTGGAAGTCAGAGTAGTCATTACCTCTGGGGGGAGCAGTAAGTGGCAGGTGGCATGGGGGCTTCTGGGGTGCTGAGGACGTCTTCACCAGGATGATTCCACTCGCGACAATGCATGGAGCTTTACACTGATGATCCACGCACTTCTGTCAGCAGCACGCTCCCTCTACTCAGACTCTTGAAAAGGTTCTAGGGAAACAAAAGTTCCTGCCAGAAACCTGCAACATTCTAGAAAAGATTTCTATGTTCATAGCTACTCGTGAAAGCAACTGCTTTCTGTGCCCAGGTCTCACAACCTCATCAATTAAATCAAGAACTTCTGGGGTGGGAGCCGACTTCTAGCATTTATAGGTCCCAGGTGACTCCAACATGCAGCAAACTTCGGGAGCCACTAGATGACACTACCTAACCTCCCATGCAACAGCAGGAATTTACAGACCCCTCTCCCCCCTCCTGGAAGTCCCCGCTCACACTCAGAGTCTCAGTTTAAACATCACTTACCTTCCTAGACATCCCTCTGTTACTTCTGGAGGCCTGAGGAGCTTGTTAGTGAATTTGGATTTCATCCTAAGAGCACTGGGGAGCCACTGAAGATTTTAAGTAAGCCTCACACCTCTTCTGTCACCCACTGCATTCTGCCTTACACAGTAATAATTGATTAATTGTGGTTAGCACGTTTTGAATAATTCCTATGGGCCACGCAATGCTCTCAGTGCTCTGTATGTTTTAACTCATTTAATCTCCATGACAATTCTGAGAGGCAGGGCCTGTGAATACTTTCTGCTTGCTTCTGAGGGGTTTTGTAAATGCACCCAAGATCACAGAGCTTGTGAGCGGTGGAGCTGGGGCTCAACCAGACAGTTTGGCTTTAGAACCCCCACAATGTGGGCCCTCGATTCCGCAATTCACACATCAAACGCAGAATGACCAAGCACTGGGTAGATAACGTTGGATTTTTCTTCAGCCCTCTGAATAGACCTCAACTTAAGTAATATAAGAATATTCAAGACTGAAGATCATCGCAAAAATTAAGTGGAAAAATCAATCTACAGATAGTATGTATATAATCTTATTCTTTATGAAATATGTTGCACATTCTAAGAAAAAGGCTAGAAGGATAATATAGAATACCTAAAATGTTTAGAGATTTTACTCCCTAAAATTCCTACAATGAATATGTTTTTTTTGTCTAATATCAACCCAAATAACCCATGGTTCCAGCCTCCCGCACTCAGTCTGGAGCAAGTGGGACAGCCCCAGCAGGGGTGTGCACAGGGTACCTGGGAGACCAGACCATCTGTGTGCTTGGGGCAGCTCACCTTCCACAGTACCCAGCAGGTGCCTGGCATGGAGGAGGCTCTGTGTTTACCAGATTGGACACCCGAGAATAAGGGGACCTGGGAAGTGAGGTCTCTGCCCAGAGCCTCTGCAGCAACTGTTTTTGGGGTTGGTTTAAGACACACACACCCCACACACCATCTGGGTCTGTGGTGAGTGGTCATGTAGTCTGTGATGGCCAGTGCCCTCAATTTGGGATCAACCTTGCTAAATTTTCATCCTGGCTCTGCCCACTGACTATCCGCATGATTTAGGTAAGTCACTTAGCCTCTTCAGCCCTAGGGCTCCTCTGTAAAACTGAGTGTTGCTATACCTAGTCTATAGCGTTATAGGATGAAATAAATGCAAGAGCTGATAGAAAACGCTCTGCACGTGAAAATCCCAGTAAGGTAGGGCACCCTTCATCACGTGTCACCCAGAGTTCACAGTGCACTGAAGACGCGTTGAGCAGCATGCAGACATTAAAGCACCTGCCCGCGGTCTTCCAGGACGCACCGTCGCTGCCCCTGCCTTTCCACTGCAAGGAGGCAGGCGCAGGCGGGCATCACTCTCTGCAGGACAGGAGCACGACCCGAGAGCTGTCTTGCCCAGGCCGCCCCCCAGGCCGCCCCCAAGGCCACCTCTGCCCGTGAGCCCCATGGGGCACAACGCATCCTCGACACTGCACCAGAGGGAGCTGGGGATGGAGGGAGTGTACTTAGGGCTGGAGGATCAGGGCAAGAGCAAGTAGAAATTATCCCCATTCCTTCTGACAACTCAAGGTAGGATGTCAGGAACACTGGCGTTTTAACAGGGGGCCCAACTGATGGCACTAATTCATTTAAAATCCTTTATTGAACATTTACTGTGGGACACACTTTCACTCATTCCCCAAATATTTATTGAGCCTCTGTCATGGGGCAAACACTGCTCTAGGCTTATTTCCAGGCACCAGATATCCAAAGTAAGAGGTAAAAAATGTCACTGCTGTCTAGCACTTTACAGGATGTAGCCGAGGGACTACTAAGATCATACTGGCACGAGGACTAAAAAACCCCAGTGTGGGCAAGTGTGGGGACTGCAATAAGAGAAAAGTCCCAGAAAAATATGAGGGTGGCCACTGATAGGACAGGGACATCCCAACCACCCCAACAAGAGGGAGCAGAAAAGGTAGGTTGCAGAGAGGGTAGGACGTTTGGTCATGGAAAGATGAAGACCCTCACAGTTTCCATAAGAGGCAAAGTAAACTTCTGAGAGGTGGGGGTGAGGCAGGGTGCTGGAAGAGGCTAAGGAGGAAAGACAGCATGAACCAGCTGTTTTTTATAGCAGAGATTTCTAGGTGGTCATAAATTTAAAAAATGACCAGTCAGATAGGCTGTGGCTTTTCTCCAGGAACACTCAGCTGTTTGGCCAAGGTGCCTAATCACCTTGTGGGCTTTGTTGCCTAAGCTGCTGAATGTTCCATAAGCACTTGAAAAGAACGTGTATACTGTTGGTGTTGGGAGGAATGTTCTATAAATATCAAGTAGGTCCTGCTGGTTGATGATGCCATTCAGTTCTATATCCTTGCTGTAGGTCCTGCTGGTTGATGATGCCGTTCAGTTCTATATCCTTGCTCATTTTCTGTCTAGCAGTTCTAACAAGTACTGAGGAGTGCTGAAGTACCAACTGTAAAATGGATTTTTCCATTTCTGTTTTCGGTTCTATCAGTTTTACTCCATGTGATTTAACACTCTATTGTTGCTGCATCAGAATGGTATGTCTTCGCAGTGAAATGACATCTTTATCGTAATGTAATTTCTCTTTGTCCCTGGAAATTTTCCTTGCTCTGAAGCCTTCTTTATCTAATATTTACATAGCCATTTTTTAAAATTCACGTCAGAATGGTGTTTCTTCTTTCATCCTTTTAACTTATCTATAGCACTAAATTCGAAGTGATTTTTTAGTAGACTGCGTTATAATTGTAGACTGCATTCTAATTGGGTCATTCAAAAAGTCGTTCTGATCATCTTTGTCTGATCTCTGTTCATGCCACTTATGTGTAATGTAATTATTGATGTCAGTATTTAGCCATTTTATTATTTGTCTTCTTTTTGTTCCCTCTGTCTTTTGTTCCCTTGTTTTCCATTTCCAGCTTTCCTCTGGGTCAGTTGAACATTTTTTAATGCTCCACCTCGCTTTATCAATATTGTTTTTCACTAAATCTCTATCCATAGTTTTTATTAGTGGTTACTCCAGGGGTTACCGTACACATACTTATCAGTCTATTAGTATCAATCTTCTACCATTTCAAAAGGAATGTACAAATCTTAACCCCATTTATGTCTCTTTGTGCCCCCACCCTTTAAAATATAGTGATGTTAAATATTACCTCTACTTACACTGAAAAGTACATCAGACAATGTTACATTTTTTGCTTTCAATTTTCAAAAATATTTAAACCGTCAATTTTAAAAATAGAGAAGTCTATTGTAGTTTCCCCAGATGTATAGCCTTGTCATTGTTCTTTCTTTGCTCCTGATGTTCCAAGTTTCCTTCTGTTATCATTTTCTTCCTGTTTAAAGAAGTTCCTTCAGCCATTCTTTTAAAGCAGATGTTCTGAAGACAAATTCTCCTAGCTTTCCCTAGCCTAAAAATATTTCCTCTTCCTTCGTCAAGGATATTTTTGCTGGATATAAAATTCCATTTGACAATTATTTTCTTTCAACACTTGAAAAAAGTGCTACTGCCTGCTGGCATCCATGATTCTGATGAGAAATATGTCATTCAAATTGTTATTAACCTGTCATTATTACATCATTTCTATTTTCTCTTTTTTTTCTTGGTCTTAGTTTTGAGAAACTTCATTGTGATATATGTGGGGATAGACTTGTGGTGGGGAGGATATCCTGTTCGGGATACACTGAGCTTTTTTAATCTGTAGGTTTATGTCTTTTACCAAATTTGGGAAGTTTTCAGCCATTATTTCTTCCAATATGTTTTTAGCCCCACACTTTTTCTCCTCTCCTCTGGAACTCCAATAACACAGATCCTAGACTCTGATATTTTCCTACAGGTGCATGAAACTCTGTTTGAGGCTCATTTAAAAAAAATCTATTTTGTCTCCATTGTCCAGATTAGATTATTTCTATTGATCTAGTTTCAAGTTCACCATCATCTCCATTTTTTAATTGATTCCATTCAGTGGTTTTGTTTTGTTTTTTAATTTTGAATCTTATATGTTTCCTGTTCTAATGTGTTCGTTTTGTTCTTTTTATATCTTTTACGTTTTTGCTGAGACTTTATTTTTCCATTTATTTCAAGGGTGTTCATGCTTCTAATAGGCATTTTTCTGATGGGTGCTTTAAAGTTCCTGTCAGATAATTCCAGCAATTGTCATCTTGTTGTTGGTGTCTGTTAACTTCCTTTTCTTGTTCAAGTTGAGATTTTCCTTGTTCTTGGTATGTTGGGCAATTTTGAATTTTGTCCTGGGCCTCTTGCATATTATGTTATGCCTCTGGTTCCTATTTAATTAATATATTCTACTTTAGCAGGTGGTCAATCCATTTAGTTTCAGAACACACATCCTAATGTTAATTTCATTTTCTGAAACTTGCACTACTATTCTCTTCTGCTCCACTTGTGTGCTATCTAGAGGACAACCTGAAACCTGGGAAGTATTCCACACCATAGTTGGATTTGCAAAGATTTTGCTGTAGTAATTATAGTCAGTTTAATGCATGGGCTGATCAGAGGTGTGCTCAGGACTTCGTTCACAGATTTAAAGATCTTTTTCTTCAGTTCCCCCACTCTTTAATCCTCCCCAATTCTCTAGTGTAGAGGAGGGGTCCTGACTCTTTATTGTCCTTCACTTAGTGCAGAGTGGGCTTGCTCATAGGGCTCCACCCCATAGTTTCCCCAGCTGAGGCATCCTGTGGGGAGGGGTGAAACTTCTTTCATGGTGTTCATCCAGAGTAGGGCAGGTATAGTCAAAGGGATTTCATTGTGCAGGGCACCCTATTCCAGATCCTTTGGATACAGACAGGTTTTTCTTGATCAGGTTCTCTCTTTTTATTGGCCTGCAGTTGTAGGCCACAGATTGCTCTAGCACTAAGACCAGGGTACATAGGAACAGGTAACCCACTGCTGAGCTGTGCTTTGAGTCCTGAGGTCCGCAACCAGTCTACCTTCTTTCCTCCACCTTTCAGACTCTCATAGTTGCTTTATACATTTTGCCCAGGGCTTTTCGTTGTAATCAGTGGGGGAAAAAAATAGGGTGCAATGGACCTAGTATATCTTGCCCAAAACCATCAATGATACCGTTTATTTTTTTATTTTTTATTATTATTTTTTAAAAAGGTTAATGATAAGGGGATCTTAACCCTTGACTCGGTCTTGTCAGCACCATGCTCTCCCAAGTGAGCTAATCAGCCATCCCTATACAGGGATCTGAATCGGTGTTCTTGGTCTTATCAGCACGACACTATCCCAAGTGAGCCATGGGCTGGCCCCTAATGGTACCATTTTAAAGCCCTCCTAGACATGAACCATTCTAATAAGTATTACATATACATTGTATGTATAGTTAACAAACTTTGGGGAGGAGAAGGGGTAGGCCATTATTATTCAAAAGATGCCTAAGACTGAAGTCACTCTACAGTTCAGGCAGGGTGTGAGAGCTGGTTTCTGTGTTTCTAACCCTGGAAATGTCCCCTCTAGGTGTCCCCCAAAGGGTATTTCATTTTCCAGGGGCTGCCCTCCATGGTCATTATCCAAGGTCAAGTTCCCGTCCCAAGTTCTTATCAGGGATTTGATTCTCCCTTGCCTTCTAGGAGTAGTACTGGAGTTAGTAGTTCCAGCATTTGGAATTAGACGGACTTGGTTCTAATTTTGCCTCTACATCTTATTAGCTGTGAGTTTGGGCTGTTACTTTCTCTCTCTGAGACCCAGTTTCCAACCTGTAAAACGGGGACAATAATACAGACTCCAGCACTTCCTACAACCTCCACCACTATCACATGGACCAAGCCTCAGTAGCCTCACTGCCTCCACCCTTGACACTTCTTTATCTTTTTCCCCACAGAACAGCCACAGTAAAAACTTAAATGGAAAGTTATGTCACTCCACTCAATTTCTTCCCCATATCCTTACAATGGACTTGTAGACCCTCCACAATCTGGCCCCTACTACTCCTTCAACATCATCTCCTACCATTCTCTCCATGCTAACCTCTATCCAGCAACTCTGCTGTTCCTTGAATACTCCAATATGCTCCTGCTCCCAGGATCTTTGCATATACTCCTGCATGGAAAGTTCTTTTCCCAGAGATAGTATAATGTGGTGGCAGGAAAAAGTCACCTCACTTGCCAAAAATAGTGTGTTTATGATTTTATGTTTACACGTATATATTACATATATATGTATATAACATATATCACTTTTATTCAGTGCTACTTATGTGCCAGACACCATCCGAAGTGAGCCACTTACACATATATGAATCCTCGTGACAACATCCCAATGTAGGTGAATACTATTTTTATGAAGAGTTTACATATGATGAAACTAAAACACAGAAAAACTAATTTGTTCACAGTCACATATCTACGACGTAGCAATCAGGATTCAAACTCAGGCAGTGTAGTGCCTCTTCCCCTATCCTCATGAAATTTTATGATATTCATAATTATATATCATAAATATATATATTATGTATTTATTTTCACTCTTCTAATCCTTCAGGTCCCCAGCACAACTATACATACAACTTGTATCACTTTTATTCAGTGGTAATTATGTGCCAGACACCATTCTAAGTGAGCCATTTACACATATATGAATCCTCGTGACAACATCCCTATGTAGGTGAATACTATTTTTATGATGAGTTTACATATGATGAAACTAAAACACAGAAAAACTAATTTTCCCACAGTCACATAACTACCAAGTAGCAGTCAGGATTCAAACTCAGGCAATGTAGTGCCTCTTCCCCTATCCTTATGAAATTTTATAGTATTCATGTTTATATATCATAAATATGTATATTATGTATTTATTTTCACTCTTCGAATCCTTCAGGTCTTTGCTCAAATGTCAGAGAAGCCCTCCCTAACTTCCCCCACATAATACATAAAAGTCCCCAGCACAACCTATCCCTGTTACTTGCAATTTCTTATAGTAGTCTTAACACCTTCTACACAGTATATTTGTTTGTTGTTTGTGTCTGTCTGCATGAAGGTTCCGTGGGAGCTAGGATTTTGTCTGTTTTGCTCACTTCTGTCTGGAGTGCAGTCCATATATACCTTTCAAATGAGTGGGTCAAATGACTGGATGAATGAATGAATACAAATACTTCCCTCAGAATGCATGTTAAAGGCTTAGCATCCTACCTGGCACATAATGAAGTCTCAAAAATGTTAGCTATTTTTTCATTCCCATTGTACACTTCAAGGTACAAAGGGAAGTCATGCCACATGACAGCTACCATACACTAAGGAGAGAAGGTTGGAGACCTTTCAGTGATCCAAACTTTAGTAGCGGTCTCTGGAGACAATGAAATGAAGGATTCGGTGTGACCATAACTTGCTTCGGAACGGAATTCTGCTGGAACTGCACAGGATTAAGTTATGGGAGGAAGAAACTGAAGGCTGGAGCACTACTGGGGGATGCTGGAAAAGGTCCAGGAGTTATAGCTCCAAGTCCTGCCACACATGGAGTTTACATTCTAGGTGGAAACCTTTCATAGGCTTATTTTCAATGGTCCTCACAACTCAGAGGTTTAAGGGGGATATGTATTATCCCCACTTTTCTGAATGGAAAACTGAGGCTTAAAGTGGTGAGTAACTCATCAAGTTACTTAGTCAACAAGAGTGAGAACTGGATAAGAACCCAAGTCCTCCTCTGTGTTTCAGTCTTCCTACTTTGTGAGGTGACCTAATTACCTAGATACAAGGTGTTCAAACAAGGAGTACTTTGTAATTTGGGTAAATGAAGACAGATTGATTTCACTTAGCAGTAACCTGGGGAGTATACTAACATTTATGAAGCAAATGTATTTCACAGGGCCTACCTTTTTAGAATTGCATATAGAAATGTTAAGCTTGCAAAAGACAGAAAACTTTCCCTGGGTTAAAGTCCTTGTTGTAGATAAAGAATTGTAACACAGAAAAATTGCTGGCTCTAAGGGCAGATGTCCTTGGTGCAGCTAAACCTAATGGTTGTTCCCATGACAATTATCTTACTGTTCTTTTTGTAACCACCTATGTTCCTTTTCTGTAACTTTCTGGCCTGGAGAATAAATACTGAGGAAAAAGTCTAGTTTGGGGTCATTATCCAAGGAATACTTCTCTCTTGAGGGCTCCTGGGAATTAAACCCTTTGGGGCCTGTCACTGTTCAGAAGAAATGGGCTTTGAGTAATCCTTTGCGTCTCCATCACCCTGGGGGAGAGGTGACAGTAACCATCTATTACTGTTTCTTACATTATACATTCCATGTCTAATATTACGTTTTTGAAACAGGGACTCTTAAAATACAGCAATGGGACATAGGCAGACATGATTTCCTTGAATCTGCTCCTGGTTTAGGAGTGTGTGTGATGCCTACAACTTACAGTGATGAGCTAAAACATTCTTTTATGTTTTGTTACTAAAATGTTTCATTTGCTAAAAATTCATGGGCCATGTATCCCCCTAAAATTCTAAAAGCTCTACATGAGCACTCGTTATCCAGCATTTATGATTTTTTAGCATATATAGCACAGAATATAGGCATGACACAAAAACATAGAAAGTTCCTGCCCTAAAATGTACATATAGTGTAGTTGAGGAACAGACACTGATTTCTGAACATAAAAAGTTGTTTAAGAAATACAATCGTGGGCATATTTGCCATTCTGAGGTTTTGTTGATTTTGCTGGGCAGTGAGGATCCTTAGGGCTGAAGCATCCCTTTGGTTTTGCATGGGCCAGGCGCCATCTGCTTTGCAGGTGCTGTAGACTCACCCAGGCACAGTGGTCAGACAAGCCACCTGTTTCCTCCTCCCATTCTGGCGGGCGCTTTCTCTAGTAATTCAGCAGGCTTTGGGTCTGTCTAGTTTTACAGACCTCTCTCTCACTGGGAGTTAGCAGAGAAGTAGAACGGTCACTATGGTCAAGTGGATAGAAAGTATATTTTGGAGTCAGAGCCAAGTTCCTTGGACAGGATATTTTACTGCTTTGGTCCTCAGTCTTCTCATCTGTATATAGTGGATGTAACAGAGACATCCATCACCCACTGCGCCAGCCGAGGTACTATCAATTACTCAGCCCATTAACTGAAACCGTTGTTATAGGGTAGCAGGATGGCAGTGGACCAAAGCCTCGTAGAACAGAACAGGCACCTCTCTAGCTGGCAAGGAGAATGTGCTTGACGTAGACAGGGCAAAGTTCCCATTCTCTTGAAAACTGAATGACTGATTGGCTTAATCTCAGCATAGACATTTTGACATCCCCACTAATGTGGTAACTGGGAGCCATGCTGCTGAAGACTCCAAACCAATTGGACTACTAGACATGTAATTACTGCCTAATAAACACTCTTCTCCTGGCATACCTGGCACCTCACTGAGAAATCCCACTGAGAACACTTCCCTAGCTCCAGCTACCTGTCATGACAGCAACCTTCTCCTCCATTCTTCTTCATCTCTTGTGCTTCTTTTTCATACTCTTTTCCCTATTATACCAAAATCAAATTCTCTTTTGTTCTTTCCCAGCAATCCTTAATGACTAATCTGAAAATCTCTCCAAAGCTCATTAAATCCAGAGCAAATATTTTAGTCCGGCTAAAATTTGAAACCTGTTCACTGTTTTTAAAAGAGTAGGTTCATTTTACATAAAACGCAACACCTGAAACATCCCCTATTAGAAGGGAGGAAAAACATTTTCATTCATTCTGCAAACAGTCAACGAATATTATAAGCCTAACATATGCCCAGCCCTCTTCTAAGAAGAGACAAAATTCTCACCCTAGAGGTCTTATTCTCCACTCGGAAATATGACAAGAAACAGCTCTAGTTTCAACATTTTTACCACCTAAGATCTCCTTTAAGATCCTTCTCAGTAACCCGGCAAGTACTCTGTCTATTCCTGTTTGAATCATTGTGTCCAGGAGCACAGATTACTCCAAGTTTCCAAACTTGATCATGTGCCTATTCTTGTGTCATGTAACTGACAACCCAAGGGAATAACATGGCTAGTGGGTGAGCAGGGCAGACATTAATAACAATATATATTCACCATACAAACCTATACATTCTGTATTCCATTTTCCATTTCCAATATTCCTAACATTTTGTAGAGGAAACTTAGAGTAATCTGTGCTTCTGTATTTTCATTTAGTCAAAATATTTTAAAAATTATTTTGAGATTTTTTCTTTGATCTATGTGTTAATTAAAAGCATGTTGTTTCATCTCCAAGTGTTTGGGGATTTTACTGGATTTCTTAGTTTAATTCCATTGTGGCCTGAGAGCAAGCATCATAGTATTGTTACCCTTTAAAATGTATTAAGGTATGCTCTATGGCCCAGTATGTAGTCTATCTTGGTGAATGTCCCATGTTAACTTGAGAAAAATATGTGTTCTGCTGTCGTTGGATGAAGTAGTCCATAGATGTCAATTATATCCAATCAATTGATGGCACTGAGTTCAACTACATCCTTACTGATTTTCTGTCTGATGAATCTTTCCATTTCTGATAGAAGGGTGTTGAAGTCTCCAACTACAATAGTGGATCCATTCATTTCTCCTTGCAGTTCTACCAGATTTTGCTTCACATATATTCATGCTTTATTGTTATGTGCATACACATTGAGGATTGTATCTTCTTGGAGAATTGACCACTTTATCATTATGTAATGATCCCTGATCATTTTTCTTGCTTCTGAAGCCTACTCTATCTGAAATTAATGTAGTGATTCCATATTTCTGTTGATTAAGGTTATCATGGTATATCCTTCTCTATCCCTTCACTTTTAATCTATGTGCCTTTATATATTTAACATACATTTAAAAGTGATTTTATTGTAGACAACATAAAGTTGGGTCTTGTTTTTTGTTTTTTATCCTATCTGACAATCTGTCTTTTAACTGGTGTATTTAGACCATTGACATTTAAAGTAATTATTGATATATTTGGATTAATATCTGCCATATTTGTTACTGTTTTCTATTCATTGCCATTGTTCTTTGTTCCAATTTTTGTCTTGCCCTCTTTTTGCTGGCTTTTGTATTTTTAAATGAGCAGTTTCTACGATTTTATTCTCTCTCCTTTCTTAGCATATCAATTATAATTTTTTTTTAATGGTTGCGTTAGAATTTGCCTGTGCCTTTGTAGTCTTGCCCCANAAAGCATCCAATTTTTGTCCATTCAGTATGATATTAGCTGTGGATTTCTCATATATGGCCTTTATTGTGTTGAGGTGTTAGTACTTATTCTATACCTAAGTTGTTGAGGGGTTTTATCACGAAGGGGTTTTGGATTTTATCAAATGCTTTTTTTGGGTCTATTAGACTGATCATATATTTTTCCCTTCATTCTGTTTATGTGATGTGTCACATTTATAGATTTGTACATGTCGAACCACCCTTGCATGCCAGGGAAGAATCCCATTGATCACAGTCTATGAACTTTNTTCCAATTTTTGTCTTGCCCTCTTTTTGCTGGCTTTTGTATTTTTAAATGAGCAGTTTCTATGATTTTATTCTCTCTCCTTTCTTAGCATATCAATTATAATTTTTTTAATGGTTGCCTTAGATTTTGCCTGTGCCTTTGTAGTCTTGCCCCAAAAAGTGCTACCCACTCCCATTTCAAGTAGCAATTCCCCTACATCTTCATCTACTAGTTTCATAGTTTCGGGTCTTAATCTTAGGTCTCCAATCCATTTTGAGTCGATTTTGTGTATGGTGAGAGATATGGTTCTAGTTTGAATCTTCTGCATGTGGATATCCAGTTTTTCCAGCACCATTTATTGACAAGGCTGTCCTTTCCCCATTGTATATTTCTGGCAACTTCGTTGAAAATCACTTGGCTGTGTGTCGTTTTATTTGGGGGCTCTCCATTCTATTCCATTAGTCAATTTGTCCGTTTATATGCCAGTTCCATGTGGTTTTAATACTACGGTTTTGTGTACTATATTTTAAGTCAGGAAGTGTGATGTCTCCAACTTTGTTCTTTTTGTTCAAGATTGCTGTTGCTATATAGGGTCTTCTGTGGCTCTACACAAATTTTAAGGTTGTTTTTCTATTTCTCTGAAGAATGTCATTGGCATTTTGATAGGGACTGAATTGAATGTGTAGATTTCTTTGGGTAATATGAACATTTTGATGACTTTAATTCTTCTAACCATGAACATGGGATATCTTTCCATTTATTTGTGTCCTCTTCAATTTTTTTCACCACTGTTTTATAGTTTTCACTGTAGAGGTCTTTCACCTCCTTGGTTAAATTTAATACTAGGTATTTCATTTTTGGGTAGCAATTGCAAATGAGATTACATTCTTGATTTCTTCTTTGGCTATTTCATTGTTGGTATTTAGGAAGCCTATTGATTTTTGTGTGTTGATTTTCTATCCTGCTGCATTACTGAATTTATTTATTAACTGTAGTAACTTTTTGGTGGAGTCTTTGGTTTTCTATGTATATGATCAGGTCATCTGCAGATAGGGATAGTTCGACTTCTTCCTTTCCTATTCGGATGCCCTTTATTGCTTTCTCTTGCCTTATTGCACAGGCTAGAATTTCTAGTACTGTGTTGAATAAGAGTGGGGAAAGCGGGCATCCTTGTCTTGTTCCAGATCTTAGAAGAAAAGCATTCAATTTTTGTCCGTTCAGTATGATATTAGCTGGGGATTTCTCATATATGGCCTTTATTGTGTTAAGGTGTTAGTATTTATTCTATACCTAATTTGTTGAGGAGTTTTATCATGAAGGGGTATTGGATTTTACCAAATGCTTTTTCTGGGTCTATTGGAATGATTATATATTTTTCCCTTCATTCTGTTGATGTGATGTATCACATTTATAGATTTGTACATGTTGAACCACCCTTGCATACCAGGGAAGAATCCCACTTGATCACAGTGTATGAACTTTTTAATGTGTTGCTGAATTCTCTTTGCTAGTATTTGTTGGGATCTTCATGTCTGTGTTCATTAGGGACATTGGTCTATAGTTTTCTTTTTTGTTGTTATTGTGTCTTTTTCTGGTTTTGATATAAGGGAAATGCTGGCCTCATAGGCTGAATTTGGAAGCATTCCTTCCTCTTCATATTTTTTAGAAGAGTTTGAGAAGAATTGGTGTTCTTTAAATGTTTGATAGAATTTGTCAGTGAAGCCATCTGGTCTTGTGTTTTCTTTGTTGGGAGATATTTTATTACTGCTTCAACCTCATTATTTGTTATTGGTCTGTTCAGGTTTCCTCGTTCTTCATGATTCAGGTCTGGTAAGTTGTGTATGTCCAGGAATTTATCCATTTCTTCTAGGTTTTCCAGTTTGTTTGCATATAGTTGTTTATAGTAGCCTCTTACAAACCTTTGTATCTCTGTGGTATCAGTGTAGTATCAGTACCTTTTTCCATTTTGGATTTTATTTGACTTTTTTCTGTTTTCCTTTGTTAGTCTAGCTAAAGGTTTATTGATTTTGTTTCTTTTTCAAAAAACCAACTCTTTGTTTCATCAATATTTTGTATTGTTTTTAAAATCTTTAATGCATTTATTTCTGCTCTGATATTTGTTATTTCTCTTCTTGTATTGATTCGGGGTTTGGTTTGTTCTGGTTTTTCTATTTCATTGAGGTAGAACATTAGGTATTTTATTTGTAGTCTTTCTTCCTTTTTGATGTAGGCATTTGTTGCTATAAACTTCCCTCTTAGAACCACTGTGTCTGTATCCCGCAGGTTCTGGTATGTTGTATTCTCATTTTTATTTGTCTCCAGGAACTTTTTAATTTCCTTCTTGATTTTCTCTTTGACCGATTCGTGGTTTAGGAGCATATAGTTTAATTTCCATATATTCGTATGGTTTCTAGTGTTCCTTTTGTGTTGATTTCTAGTTTTATTCCATCGTGGTTGGATAAGGGACCTGATGAGGTTTCAATTTTTTAAAATTTGTTGAGACTTGTTTTGCATCCTAACATATGATCTATCCTACAGAATGTTGTATGTGCTGCTGAGAAGAATGTGCATTCTACAGAATTTGGATGAAATGTTCTATAAATGTCCATTAGGACAAGTTGGCCTGTAGTAGATATTAGTTATTGTCTCCCGCTTAATTTTCTGTCTGCATAATCTGTCCTTTGCTGAAAGTGGGGGTACTAAAGCCCCCAACTATTATTGTGTTGGAGTCAACCTATCCCACTAGTTCTAATAGTAATTGCCTTATATATCTTGGTGCTCCTGTGTTGGATGGACATATATTTAGAGTTGTTATATCATCTTGTTGAATCGATCCATTTATCATTATATAATGTCCTTCCTTATCATTGTTTTTTTTTAAATTTCCTTATCTTGAAGTCTATTTTATCTCAAATAAGTATAGCTACTCCTGCTCTTTTTGGTTTTCATTTGCATGAAATGTCTTTTCCATCCCTTCATGTTCAGCCAGTGTGTCTTTACAGGTGAAGTGAGTTTCTTGTAGGCAGCATATTGTTTGTTTTTGTTTTATATTCCATTCAGCTTCAACTCTTGTGTCTTTTAATTGGGGCATTCAACCCATTTACATTTAGGGTTATTACTGATATATAGGGACTCATTACTGCCATTTTTCTATTTTTTTTCCCAACTTGTTTTGTGAATCGTTTTTTCTGGTCTAACTGTCTTCCTTTGTGTTTGAGTTATTTTCTCTAGCTTTACATTTTGCTTTCTTGCTGTTTCTTTTCAGTATGTCTCTTCTAGGTTTTTGTGTTATGGTTACCACAAGGCTTAAGGAAAACATGTTATAGTTATAACACATTATTATAGATATCAAAGTTATTAGTCTAAGACAAAACGAAGAACACAAAGCCAACTCTATGCTTTGGTGTCATCTCCCCTCCCTGCCCCAAGTTTTGAAAGATGATGAAATAGATGATTCTCAGTGTCTCACCCTCCCATAAGGAACCTATTTACAAATATTATAAAACAAAGACTGCCAACCTGGAACCGCAGGTGTTGGGGGAAGAGAAGAAGAGACCCATGGAGTTAGTGAAGGTGTAAGAGACAACAGTGAGAGGGTGGACGGATGGCACCTATTGTTCTGAGCCAGCCTGGTATGGAGGTGCAGACTAGATGTTACACATGGATCAAAGCCAGGAAAAAGCCATGGCACCCATCACTTAAATCTGCCTGGAGTTCATAGTGGAGAGGAAGACTTAGGAGCACACCATACCAGCCCACAGCATACGGACCACCAGCAGGATTCTCCCAGTCCCATATAGGAGAAAGCAGTCACAACTGACTGAAGAGATAGAGCTGCCCAGAGGCCAGTGAGTTATTGCAAAATACATGCACATGGCCTGCCACATGGGAATTGGTTGGGCACAATATAGGCAGCTGATCTCAGTGGAAATCGGTCAGGGCAATAGAACTACAGGGAGCTTAATTTGCAGGAAAGACTCCATCCTGGGCCAGAATTTCCAGCCAGCCCACATCTGGAAGTAATTATCAATCTGCACAAAAAGCCATCCCTGGATAATCAGTAGCAAATAGCAGTCTCCTCAAATGCCTAGGCATGAGCAAAAAGATTGAGAAAGAACAGAAATATATGTTGCCACCAAATGAAACAAAGCACCAGCAATGGATGCAGAGGAATGACAGATCTATAAAACGGTGTCTGACAGAGAATTCAGAATAATCCTCTTAAGGATGTTCAGGGAGTCATAAGAAAATACAGATAGGGCCGAGCACGTGGCGCACTCTGGAGAGTGTGGTGCTGGGAGCTCAGCAGCGCTCCCACCACAGGTTCAGATCCTATATAGGGATGACCAGTGTGCTCACAGCGCTCACTGGCTGAGTGTGGTGTGGCTGGTCTCAAAAAGGACAGAAAAAAAAATACAGATTTAATGATATCTGGAAAACAATTCAGAAGCAGAATGAAAAACTTTACAAAGGAGTTGAATCAATTAAAAAAACAAATAGAAATTGTAGAAATAAAAAATATACATTATCTGAAATGAAAAACTCTATAGAAAACTCTAACACCAGATTTAATCAGAGGAAAGAATCAGTGAGCTCAAAGACAAAATACATGAAGTTATCCAATNGGCCTGCCACATGGGAATTGGTTGGGCACAATATAGGCAGCTGATCTCAGTGGAAATCGGTCAGGGCAATAGAACTACAGGGAGCTTAATTTGCAGGAAAGACTCTATTCTGGTCCAGAATTTCCAGCCAGCCCAGATCTGGAAGTGATTATCAATCTGCACAAAAAGCCATCCCTGGATAATCAGTAGCAAATAGCAGTCTCCTCAAATGCCTAGGCATCAGCATAAAGATTGAGAAAGAACAGAAATATATGTTGCCACCAAATGAAACAAAGCACCAGCAATGG
>NW_007740167.1:30511-31639 GCF_000696425.1 Galeopterus variegatus | reverse complement strand
GGTTCTTCCGAACTGAGGACCACAGAGATGGTATCTGCCGCCCGGAAACAGGGAGTTTACCTGGGCCCGAAGCCCCGGGTGTGTGGAGTGACAGTCTGGGCGGGCTCCACTTCCCAGCCCTCCCGACGCTGGCCGGGGGCTCCCCCCACCACCAGCCCTGTCAGAGATCCGAGGGGAGTGGGATTGTAGGCCGGTCCACAGGCCCCGGGGGGCCCCGCGTTGAGGTATGCAAGTGGCCCGTCTCAGTGAGGAGCCACGCCAAGCCAAGGGGCTGTCTCCGCCCCCACCCGAGAAAATGGAGGCAGTGCTGTTGCCGTGGCCTAGCCTGGTGTGATAGGCGGGAGCCAGGCAGGTGGGAGCCGGGCGGGCGGAAGCCAGATGGGCTTTGCCCCGCAAGTGGGGCTGGACTGGGGGTGACTCACAGAGCTCAGAGAGTTGGGCCGGTCCGGTGCCTTCCACTCCGTTTCTGTGTCGTCTCTGCTGACTTACTTGGCCTTTGTTGTCTCAGGCTGCTCGCTCAATCCCACAGCACGGCTTGGGCACTCTCAGGAATCTTCTTTTGTGACGGCCCAAAAACCTCGAATCTGTAGTTGCTTTTTCGTCGTTGTAGGTTAGTTGTTCAAAGATTTATTCTTTTTTTGTTGCTCTTGGAAATGCAAATAGTACTCTGGTATCACAGCGTACACTTCTCAGGGTCGCACTGTCTCCTGGCACAGCCGCTCCAGATGCGTCACCATCTTGAGTGCCTCTCCCGGTCCTCACAAAAAACTCCAGGAGGCTGTGGACTGGCAGAATGGAATTCACCCTGGTCCTCACGTCCTCATACTGCTTGTGGTATTCAACTCGCCTGAACCCCACATCGCAACTGATTTGCCAACTACAATAATAAAATACTTATCAAATCTCCAAATTAGTTCTCGCAGGAACGGAGGTCTGGGAGGAAACAGTTGGAACACTTCGCAAAACTGGATTCGAAGGCACAAACTGTTAATTTACTGAGGATGAGGAACCGCAAACCTGGGTCCACGAGCCGGCATCTCCTTCCCAACCCTCAGAAACCAGATTCATCTGTCCGTGATTTTGCAATACCTCGGCCCTAGCGTGCCCTGCTCTGAGATCCCACCCCCC
>NW_007740167.1:25177-30359 GCF_000696425.1 Galeopterus variegatus | reverse complement strand
GGGAGTGGGATTGTAGGCCGGTCCACAGGCCCCGGGGGGCCCCGTGTTGAGGTATGCAAGTGGCCCGTCTCAGTGAGGAGCCACGCCAAGCCAAGGGGCTGTCTCCGCCCCCACCCGAGAAAATGGAGGCAGTGATGTTGCCGTGGCCTAGCCTGGTGTGGTAGGGGGGAGCCAGGTGGGTGGGAGCCGGGCGGGCGGAAGCCAGATGGGCTTTGCCCTGCAAGTGGAGCTGGACTGGGGGTGACTCACAGAGCTCGGAGAGTTGGGCCGGTCCGGCGCCTTCCACTCCGTTTCTGTGTCGTCTCTGCTGACTTACTTGGCCTTTGTTGTCTCAGGCTGCTCGCTCAATCCCACAGCACGGCTTGGGTGCTCTCAGGAATTTTCTTTTGTGACGGCCCAAAAACCTCGAATCTGTAGTTGCTTTTTCGTCGTTGTAGGTTAGTTGTTCAAAGATTTATTCGTTTTTTGTTGCTCTTGGAAATGCAAATAGTACTCTGGTATCACAGCGTACACTTCTCAGGGTTGCGCTGTCTCCTGGCACGGCCGCTCCAGACCCGTCGCCATCTTGAGTCCCCTCAAAACGTTTTTTTTTTTTAAAGGGCAATTTCCAACAAGATGCTGCTGTGGATTGAACTGTGTGGTCCCCAAAGTCCATGTGTTGGAAACTTGACCCTCACTGTGACTGTTGAGGGTGGGAAATCCTATTATGATAGTTGAAAGGTGGAGCCTTGAAGAGGTGATCAGACTCTGAGGCCCATGCCTTGGTAAGTGGATTAATAAGTTGATGGCTTAATGATGGTCATAGGCGTGGTTCTGAGAGCTTCAAAAAGAGAAAGAGTGAGGAATTAGCTCTCTCTCTGCTCCACCATTCTTGCCATGTGACACCCTGCATTGGTGTAGTGTCACCTCACCAGATGTGTTCCCTGGACTTTGGACTTCCCACCTTCTAAAACTGTAAGCAATATGTTTGGTTCTCTTACAAATTACCCAATTCCAGTTATTTTGTTATAAGCAACAAAGACGAACTAATACAGAGCCCTTTTATCACGGAAAACTTTTGTATGTATGTATTGCCTAGGACAAGGATATTTTTAAGCATATTCTAATAAAACTATCAAGGGTTTATGCTCCAATTAGAATGCAGAGTTTGTCAGACTGAATAAAAAATCAAGACACAAGTAAATGCTGTTTATAAGAGATGCACTTTAAATATTAAGACACTCGCAGGTTAGAAGTAAAAGAGTGAAAAAGATATTTATGCAAACACCAAACATAAGAAAGCAGGCGTGACTCTATTAATGTCTGACAAAGTAGATTTTTTTTTTCCTTTTTGTCATTTTTCATGACCGGCAACGGATCGCAACCCTCGGTGTTGTGCCCGCACCTCGCTCAGCCAGTGAGCGGCCGGTCTGTATGTGGGATCCGAACCCTCGGCGGGAGTGCCGCCACGCTCCCAAGCGGCGCACAGTAGCAGTGCGCCACCGGGCCGGCCCCTGACAAAGTAGATTTTAAGACCAGAAGATAAAGATGGTTATGGGTCACAATGGTACAGATGATGTTATGGACTGAATTGTGTTCCCTCAAAACGTACATGTTCAAGTTCTAGACACTAATGTGACTGTATTTGGAGAGAGAGCTTTCATGGAGGTATAGTGAAATGAGGTCACAAGGGAGGGGTCTTAATCCAATAGGACTGGTGTCCTTATAAGAAGAGAAAGTGACACCAGAAATTTTTCTCTCTCTGTACCCACAAAGGAAAACTCCCTGTGAAGATACAGCAAAAAGGTGGCCATCTGTAAGCCAAGGGGAGAGGCCTCACCAGAAAGCAACCCTGTTGACACCTTGATCTTGGAAACTTGTTGTTTAAGCCACCCAGTCTTTTTTGGTGTTTTGTCTCAGCAGCCTGAGCTGACTAATACAAATAATAACAGGGTCAGTGCATTAAGAGCTATCAGTTCTGAATGTGTGTGTACCTAATAATGGCGCTTCAAAATACAGGGGGTAAAAAATAATAGAACTGAAGGGAGAAACAGACCATCATTGTTAGATGTTTCCACACCTGTCACTCAGTAATTGATAGTACTTTTTCTGCTCTGTTCTTAGAAATGACCATTTCTGCAAGGAGCTCTGGTTTCTTACAGTACAAAGTGGTATTTATAAATCAAGGTATGTGCTCATTGTTACTGGGGTGTTGCTATACCCAAGCCTTCTCAGTGGAGGTAGGAAAAAGATGTATGTATATTCAAGCAAACAAACCACACACACACACACACACACACACACACACACACACACACACACACACTCACTCACTCAAACATTGTATCTATAGACATTGTCTTATTTAGGCTGCTATAACAAGATATCATAAACTAAGTAGCTTAGACAACAGAAATTTATTTCCTACAATTCTGGAGACTAGTAAGTCCAAGGTCGGGGTGCAGATTCCATGTCCGATGAGGGCCTCTTGCTGGTTTGCAGATGGCCATCTCCTCATTGTTTCCACATGGTGAAGGGAACAAGCTCTAATCTTTCTCTTCTAATAAGGACACTAATCACCATTGTGGGGTCTCTACCCTCAAAACCTCATCTAAACCTAACTACTGCCCAAAGGCCCCACCTTTTAACACCATCCCAGTGGGGCTGAGGGTTTCAACATATGAATTTTGAGGAGACACAGACATGCGGCCCATAACAGTCACACACACATGCATATACACATATGTATCTATTTATTTTTGTATCTCTATAATATTGAAAACCTAATTAATACAAATATCTCTAAATCTACCAGGTTAATTCTTGTTTTCTCTTTCCATATTTCTTACTCTCATCTCCAGTCTGAGAAACTTGGCTCCCGTTATCCTTGGCCAATTATCTATTTGCTCCAGCCTTAGATGTGCACAACCTCCATCACTGCAGCCCCCAACTTCCTCTCCTTTTGCACAGTTTCCCTCTTCATCTTGCATGGGATATAATTATGCTAAAAAAAAACTATTCACTGTTTATCTGAAATTCAAATTTAATTCGGCAGCCTATATTTTTATTCGTTCAATCTGTCAGCTCTGAAGGTCCATCCCAACTTTGGTGTTCCCGGCCAGGTCAGCTGAGGCCTTCAGGTGTCTGCTATAGCCCAGATTCTCCCTCTGCCCATCCATGCCTGTGTCCCTTCCCTGGAACATGTGTTGATCTCTAGAAAGCTCTTCAATAACTTTCCTGTCACTCATCTCCATCTCAGTCTATTTCCAGGGAACTAACTTGCAACACCAAGCCTCCACTTTATTCTTTTCCTGGTCCTTGGACCCCAGAAGTCCTGACCCATACCAGTGGAAGTCCAGTTCCTGGAGCAGCTTTGATGCTGGTCCCAGGGACCGGGATTTATTTCAGAAGGAAAATGCGGGGCCTATGCCTGGAGAAGTCTCCCATGCCCACTAGGGGGCAGTCTTTACCCACATGTCAGCAGCACCAGTGCCCCAGGGAAGGGAAGGGTGGGCGCCAGGAGAGTTTGCTAGGGGATCAGACTGAGGTGTGTACGTGCGTGAGGGCACGTGCGGGCTGTGCGGGCCAGAGCCCCAGTGTTTGCAGCTCTGCATGCGTGCACACGCCCATGTACCCAGGGGTGTACTTAGGAGCATGACCCTGGGCAAGCACATCTGTCCTCTGGGCCTCAGTTTCCTCATATGTCCCATGAAGGGGTCTTTCTATCTCTGACAGTCTGTGTTTCTTTGCCCAAGACTGGAAGCTCAGCAGCGTTGGGTCCTATCTATAGAACTACCTCTGCTTATTCAGGGTTCCAGGCCATTGATTTGAGGTGGGGCACAGGGTGTCGAGGGGACAATAAGGAATGGAGAGGTTTTTGTCATCTGCTCCCCAAGGCAATGCTTTAATTGATTTCTAACACTTGCATTTGCGTTTTCCTAAAAGTTTTATTTCAAAATAATCTGTCTTTAAGGTCTGTGCAAAATCATATGTCCTTGGGTAGGGCTTCTCTGCTCATTTGCAGGAGACTGGGCAGATCGTTAATTCTCAGAGCTGGTGGGACATTCCAACCAACTGGCAGAAAGATGAGGTGGCAAAGAGCTCAGGTAGCAAGGTCAGCCTTTGTGAGCCTCACAGGTCATTTAATTGCTGCGCCTCAGAGTCTCATTTGTAAAACGGGAATAGTAATAGTACTGTAAGTCATGGTGCTATTATTATTACTATATGAGATGTTGGTTGAGTGTACTTGACTCAGCTCTGTCGTAATGTGGCTCTGTGACCTTGACCCTTCTCCTCCTGGGACCTTTGTTTCCTCATCAATAACAGGGAATAACTGCACTCATTTTGCACGGTGGTTGTGATGAACAGGTAGGATGCTGTGAAACCACCTGGTACCTAGTAGGAGTTAAATAAACTTCAATTTCCTCCCTTGGAGCAGTGCTGCTTCCCAGCCAACACTTACTCTTCCCTGTTGCCCTGGCTGCGACTGATCCCTCTTGGCAGAGGCCTGTCCAGGACATCTGTCCTTAGGGGAAAGCAGGAGTGTAGGTGTTCAGGAAGGCTTAGGGGAGATTGATTTGCTTCCTGGAGGGCTTTTTGTTACCCCTAAAATAGCATTGTTTGGGTTGCTGCTGCTTCTGCCTATGGGTAAGGGGGCGGGGGTGGCGGGGTGGAGATGTCTTGTCATGTCCCCCTGGAAGTCACCTCTTTGGAGGTGGGCTCATACCATCCACCTCTGCATTTTGTTACCCCTAAAATAGCATTGTTTGGGTTGCTGCTGCTTCTGCCTATGGGTAAGGGGGTGGGGGTGGCGGGGTGGAGATGTCTTGTCATGTCCCCCTGGAAGTCACCTCTTTGGAGGTGGGCTCATACCATCCACCTCTGCAAGATAGGGGGTTCATTTTCTGTTCTCCCCAGTTTTTTGCTTCTGCTGCCCCCCCACACCCATGAAGACAGCCTGTTCCTTTGGGAGCCCTGCTTCAGGAGGCTGTTGCTACATGATGGAGAGCAGGAATTGCTTTCTTTTCTGACTTTTTTTTTTTTGTTAAATTTTTATTTTGTCAATATACAATGTATATGATTATTATGGCCCATCACCGACACCTCCCTCCCACCTCTCTCTCTCCCCTCCCCCCAAGAATGTCCTTTCCGTTTGCTTGTTGTAACAACATCAAAAAAGTATAGTTGTTATATCTTCTCCCCC
>NW_007740167.1:23426-23909 GCF_000696425.1 Galeopterus variegatus | reverse complement strand
TCTGTTTTTATACCAGTACCATGCTGTTTTGGTTATTATAGCTTTGTAGTATAAAGTCAGGGTTAGGGTTAGGGTTAGACTTTTTTTTTTTAATCTTTCTGGAAGGCTGAGTTCTTTGAAAGGTGAGTGCCTTTGAGGGAAGAGTCCTGGAGGCCCAGTGCTTTCTTCCCTGGCAGTGCCCAGGGTGGGCAGGACCTCGGAGTGTAACAACTGGGTGCTATGTCTGGGACTGGCTTTCTCTGACACTAGTTGACATGGAAACAGCAGAGCCACTGGACTCCTGGGGACCATGTGGTCTTGGGTTGGGGATTGCAGCAGTAACCAGTGGGGACAAGTGGCCAATGACCATGCATACTCCACTTTCCATGACACCAGTGTGTGAGAGGATGGGAGGAGGTCCATTAATGACTGTAACTGAATTTCCTGCCTCCAGGTGGGACTGGGACTCAGAGACAAATTTAACTCGATTTAAAGAAATTTTTT
>NW_007740167.1:20458-21792 GCF_000696425.1 Galeopterus variegatus | reverse complement strand
AGTGAAGTCACATTTTCCATGCCCCTGAAAGCTCCAGAGAGTCGATGAGTGTTATTGTAACCAGAGGAGACCAGGGACAAAGGAAGCTTATAATTTTGTAAACAGGGGCTTGGGAGAGCCCTGCCTGCAATGGCTTTCCAGGGGGAGAGGCAGAATTTGGAAAAAACCCAAACCAGAGGAATTGCAGGACTGGTCAGCCTTGAGCCAGGCACCCAGGTAGAGACCATGGGAGGGTGGGGGATCTGAATCCGCACCCCTTCTCCCATCTCCAGTTACTGCTCCCCAGCATCCCCATCCCCTGGCAGTGTTTGCTAAATTCCAAGTTGGCTTGCTGAAGCAGCAAGATCACTGTGCTTGGAGTTAAGAGCCTGGGTCCCAGTGCTGGCTCTTTCACCTCAGTTTCCTTATCTGCAAAATGGGCTGGTGAAAGATCTGCCCCAAAGAGTCTCCCTCAGCCTGGTGATGGAGTCAGGCTTCGTTCTCTCNCACATTAAATTAGAGAGAGGGAAGTGGGGGGAGAGAGACAGACACTGAGAGACACACACAGATGCAGAAAGACAGAGAGAGACTGAGAGGGACAGAAACTGAAGGAGAGAGACTGAGAGAGAGACAAAGAGATGGAGACAGAGAGACAACTAGAGACACAGAGGCACCGAGAGACTGAGAGACAGAGAGACACTGAGACATAGAGGGAGAGACTGAGAGACAGAGACCCTGAGAGAGAGACATACCCACAGAGAAAGAGGGGTGGAGAGAGGGGGGGATGGGCCTGTTACTGAGAGAAGAGCTGAGTGTTATTTGTGGGTGAGCGCTGGGGCCGGGGGGCTGTGTGGTATGAGTGAGGGCCTCACCTGGCTGTGTTTGAAGGTGTGTTTTGAACGTGAGTTTGGCCACAGGCTGAGGACAGCAGGGCCTTTGCCTGCTGAGAGGAACCCTCACAGAGGAAGCAGAGGCAAACCCTCATCTCCCTCTTGATTTGCGTGGGCAGCTTGGCCCCGGGTGAGGAGGACGCCCAAGTCGCAGCCTAGGAATCTGCCATTGGCCTGGGGGCCAAGCTTCAGGCTCCAGGCCGAGGAAAGGCAGGAGAGCTGGGGCCAAGTGTGGGGAAGGAAGGGGCCATGCTGCTGCTCACTGAGTGCACCCAGCCTGAGCGTAGATGCACCTGTTCCCCTCTGAGCAACACTTTGTCCCCAAACTGCTCACATGCCACCCCTCCCTGCCTCAGACACCCGACCCTGCTCCAGCCCAGCTCCATCCTGTACAGAAGACCTAAGGCTCAGGAGCAGGCAGCACGCAGTCCCTGCGGATGGGATTTTTCTATCCATCTTTGGCTT
>NW_007740167.1:0-19626 GCF_000696425.1 Galeopterus variegatus | reverse complement strand
GAGTCAAACTGCCTGGTTCTAAATCCTAGCTCTGCCACTTACTATCTAAAAAACCCGTGCCTCAGTTTCCTCCTTTCTAAAATGGGGTTAATGAAAGTGCCTTCTGCAAATAAGGCACTTAGAATAGAATCCATGCATGAAAGCTGATACAGAACGTCACCCAAAGCTAAACTGCTTTTTCCCTCCTCCCGGCTGTAGGACCCTCAAAGCCTTTAATATGCTAAGGGGAATGGGGACGCTCCATGGGGATGGTACAGTTGCAGCATTTCCCAAGATTATTTTTGCAGAGAAACCTCTTTCTGTAGAGCATCTAATGGGATTAGAGTTCCTCAGATCATATTCTGGGAAGTATTGCTAACCTAAACCCCTCATTTTCAGTCCCAAGAAAAGTAGAAGTCCCTGGGACCAGCTGGGGTGTGTCGTCAGGAGGCCGGTGCTGCAGTTTAGCGGCTGGGGGAGCCAGCTGAACTTGGCCCAGGATTGCCCCCAAGCCCATCCTTTTGTGCTCCCAGGAGCCTCAGCAGCCAGTGTGTCTCTCCAAAGAATATCAAAAGGCCGATGGAGGCATGGGGTGTGCTCCCCTTGTAAAAATGACCCTGCTGTGGATGCCGTCAGCCGGTGGAGGTGGATATCAGGGAGAGGCTGGCTGGCTCCAGGGCAGAGGGAGAAATCTGAGGAACTTAACTGGTCTGCTTTGACTCTGAGGAGCTGGGGATGCTGGGGAAGGAGGCAGTGCAGTCAAGACAGCACTCATCGGAGCTCCAAGGATACTTGGGCATCATTGGGCCCAGAAATTAGCATTTACAGTGTAACTTTTTCTTTAAATGAAAGCAAAAATGGAACTCTGCTAGATAAAAAGAGATGAAAGTAAAGTGCTCTGGTTGAAATATGCATGGGGAGGCCTGAAGAATGCTGATCTCGTTCCACTCTCACTGCTGGGGACAAGGGAGGCCAGCCAGCTCCTTTCCATGTGCCCATGCTCTCTCTCACGGCTGCTCTTCTGGGAGGTCCTGCTGGGGTCTGTCTGCTAGGGGCTAGGGGCTGCTGAGGCTCAAGTCCTCAGCTATACAGGCCAGAGCACAGGAGCTGGCTGGAGCCTCTGCGTCCTCATTCCTCCCTAGCATTTCTGTGGTGGAACCTTCTCTGCCCGAGGGGAGAACTGACAGGACTCTCAGCACCATATACCCATCCCTGGACCCAGTCTGGAGTGTGGAAGCTGGAATCTCCCACTCCTAGGTTTGTATGGTGATCTCTTCGGCAATGATCGCTAAGAAAGATGATGCCTGCTCACTAACCCCTCTTATATTTCTCTTCTTTGGAAAGTGCCTCCAGTACTCTAGCTGCGATGATTTCAATGGTAACTTCTGAATACCATTAACTCCTTCTCCTGGCAGCTTCACCCTGGTTAGAGTCTTATTAGGTTCTCAAGATCAATGGGGTCATCACCATTTTTTCCCTTTTCTCCTCCCAAGGACGGCTGGTCTCCTAAAACCACTGTTTCTTCTTAGCTTCTGTTTCTGGGTCACCCTGGGCTATAGCTCTGAGCTGATTTGCACCAGAACTAGTTCATGTTGTTTAGTTCAAAACTCTTTTAACTGGGGCAGGAGAAACCTGGTGAGAGAAGATTCAGTGCTCCTACAGTCCATCTCCCACAGGGATCGGGTTCCTCCTCCCCAGTATCAGAGATCCATTCAGGTTTCTGTAGCGGCCCTTCTGCATCTTGGCCCAGTTCACTCACTTGCAGTTGCTCTTTGTGACTAAATGGGAGAGCCACCCCTTCCCGGCCCAGCCTGTTGTCTCCACCCACATGGGGTCTCAGCCCCCTGCAGAGGGTGGCTGGGTGTTAGTGATGGTCCACAGCTAGGTCTGGAGGGCCCTAGACATGGTGGAGTTCCTAAGAAAGTCCAGACTCTGGCAAGGCTAGCAGGCAGGGCAGGCTGAATCAGCGGTCCACTTTGGCTCGGAGCTGGGATCTGGCTGATCACTTGTCCTGTGAGGAAGGACAACTCTTTTTCTGTGCATGTGAGGAGAGAAAGGAAGGAGACATGCTATTGCTTACTGTCTGTGCCAGGGCCATGTGACCCTAAGGGATCAGGTCATATGGGAGAGTTCCCTGTATGGGAGGGAAGAGCCAATGGAACATGGCATCTGTGGTGTGTGGAATTGCAAGTCCTGGTGCCTGTCAGGACCTCAAAGCCCTCAGGAGTCCTTTGGCTTTCCTGTGACTCGGAGGCCCTGTAGTGGATTGAATTATTCCCCCCCAAACTCACTGAAGCTTGAATTGTGTCCCCTGAGTTTCATATATTGGAAACTTGGCCCCCACTGTGACTGTTAAGAGGGTGGGAAATCCTGTTATGGTGATTGAAGGGTGGAGCCTTGAAGAGGTGATTGGATTGTAGGACCATGCAGTAGTGAATGGATTAAAAACGGTGGTCAGGGGTGTGGTTCTGAGGGCTTTAAAAGAACAGAGAAGAGAGTCTCTCTCTTTCTGCTCTCTCTGCTTCCACTGTCTTGCAATGTAAGAACCCTGGGTGACTGTCGCCACCATCAGATGGACTTTGAACTTCCCAGCCTCAGAAACTGTAAGCAGTAAATTTAATTTTCTTTATAAATCACCCAGTTTGAGGTATATATGTTATAAGCATCAGACGTGGACTAATACACGCCCCAAAGGTCCAGGTCAGTCATGCACCAAGTTCACATGGTGACCAGACTGCAGTGCATGTGTCAGGTTCACTCCTATGGAACGGCCAGGCCTTTGCTCCATGGAGCCTGCAGGCTGCGGGGCATACGCAGCGCTGTTTACCATCCCATATGTCCTTTCCAGAAGGGATGCCAGCAGCTTGCGGAGGCTGTGGGCTCTCACTGGAAAGCCAGGGGCTGGGTCCAGGAAAGTTGGTTTTCATCTCCTGAGACGCTTGCATGGGCCCCAGGCCAAGCTCTGCTGAGGGCTGGCAACCGACTGCAAAATGTTCGGCTCCCCTGTCATTGTGGACTCCAGCAGCAGCCTCTGGGGAGGAGAAAACCTTTGTGGAGGGCACCATAGGCTAGCCATGCTGATGAGATGAAACACAAGGGGGGTGTGTTACTGGAGAGGGATGGATGGACGTTCCTGGGGGTAAAAGCGCTGACAAGTGAATGTGACCCAGGAAGAGGAGGAGACGGCAGGTAAAGGGAGGAAAAGCAATGGAGATATTGGAGGAGCCCAAGCGGGCACAGTCGTACCTCCCTGAAGGAGAAACCATGGAAAGTAACAGCTAGAACAGGAGTTGAGCTTGAAAGGAGACAGTCATGGGGCTCGGTGCTTTGGGATTCAAGATGGCAGTATCAGAAAGGCTGACTCTGCCTGGTAAGTGGAGAGGCCTCAGCACAGGCAGGGGAAATTGGACTTAGGCTCCATGTGTTGTGGGCTTTCACTAGAATGCAAAGCCATGAGGACAGAGGCTCCCGTCTGTTTTGTTCATTGCTTCAATCTCAGTGCTTAAGGTAGAGGCCAGCACAGATTAGATTCTCAAAAAAGGAATGCAAAGCCATGAGGACAGAGGCTCCCGTCTGTTTTGTTCATTGCTTCAATCTCAGTGCATAAGGTAGAGGCCAGCACAGATTAGATTCTCAAAAAAGAAAAAAAAAAGTTTGTTGAATGATAAATAATTTGAGCTCAGAGACATAAGAAAAGGAACATTATATCTTAAGGCAAGAGCTAAAAGTCCCTTCCAAATCTATTCTAGGGTCCTAGAAATGCTTGATGAGGGGTATTTGGGGGAACGTTTGGGTCATCCACTGCAGGGAGTAAACTGAGGGAGGCCTCTAATTGGGGAAGAAGGCAGGGAGAAGACTGAAGGTAGGCTGTGCCGTGGCAGACAAGGCTGGAAGACAAGTGATAGAAGGCCATGGTCCAGGTCAGTGGATAGAGGACCAGGGTGGGGAGTCAGTGGTCACCTCTGTGGGCTCAGCCCACCTCCGGGGGCTTTGGAGAAGGTGATCTTTAGAAGCTCAGGTGGCCCAAGGATGTCGGCCTCAGAGCCAGAGCAGAAACAACAGCAAGACGAAGCTCTGGGCTGTTGGGGCTGGGTCTGAATGAAGCAAGTTCTCAAGAGGGGCTCAGGATGGGCCCAAGGCACGAGGAGGCCAGCACCCAGGCCAGGATGTGGGCCTGGGACCTCAGGGCTGCAAGGGCAAAGGGACCTGCATCCCAAGGAGAGAGGCTCCAACTCCTCTCTCTTTGGATTTCTATTAGGATTCATGCTAGGGCTTGCGACAGGGTGAGCAGCAGATGGGGGTCATTAGACTCTCGTGGTGGGAGCAGGAGAGCCTCAGCCACTGGGAAGCAGATATGGGGAGGAGATGGGCTACAACATCTGTTTATGCTGGCATTGGGCACACCAGCTGCAGGCACGGGGGTGGAAAGACCCAAAATGAAGAAGTTAGCTGTGTGGCTGAAGACAGCAACTGGTCACCAACCTAGGAGGCATGCTTTCTCTGCCACCTTGAATGGCCCCTCCAAAGTCCTGGGCAGAACAGTTGGGCAAAGAAGGAAACTAAATGGAGAGTAAATGTGTTTTCTAACCCCAATTTCAGGGAGGGCACTTGAGGAGAAGGCCAGGGGTTTGGACTGGCAGGAGCTCTAGCCTCAAGGAAGCCAGGCAAATATGAGCCTTTCCCAGGCAGCTGAGCAAGCTGGGACCAAGACCATCCATCACTTTCTTGGAGGTGTGGAGAGCTCCAGCCAGCCCCAGAATGAGGCAGGAAGCCCCCCTTGTGATGCTCCCAGAGAGGTCTGGGGTCCAGGGGGTCTGAGGGGCTGCTTGCTGAGTTAGCAACGCCTGGGTGGCAAGCTGTGGAGGGTGGGTCCTTTTCCGCCCACCAGTCCCCACATTTTGGAACCCTTGCTACAGGTACCTGAGAGAGCAAGGGCATTTCACTACTTATTCCACAAATACTCACTGGAAACCGGCTCTGTGCCAGCACTGGGCTTGGAGCTATGAGCCATGATGAGCCATGGCAGGTGTGGTCTCTGCTTGCACGGAGCTCAGTGTCCAGTGGCAGAGAGAAGAAGGATTAATCAAGTAACCACAGACCGGGAGATGTCTTCCAAGGAAATCCAGAGGTCAGGGAAGGTTTCCTTGGAAAATAACACTTGAGACCTGAAGGACAATTGGACTTTGTCTAGGTGAGGGAAGGTGGTGTGAGAGAGGGCTTGCTTTTCCCCTGGGGAATAGCATGGGCAAAGGCCCTGTGTCGGACCGGAGCATGGTGTGTTTAAGGGATATCTGAAGAGCAGAGAGAGGAGCCTAGTCAGGGAGGAGGCTGGAGATGTGGGCAAGTGCCCAGACCATGCAGGGCCTTGCAGGCAAGAGTAAGGCTTTGTCTTCATCCTAAGAGCGATGGGAAACCTTTGAAGGTTTTTAAGCAATGGTGGTGGAAGGCAGGTGTTTAACATAATCAAATATGAGCTTTGCAAAGCTCTTTTAGCTGCTCTGTGGAGACTGTATTTCAGAACACAGCAGATTTAGGAGAACAAATAGGAGGCTATGTAAATCATCTGGGAAAGGTGACCATTGCTCAGACCAGTGTAGGTCGAGAGAAAGACATATCTGAGAAATACGATAGCAAGTATTTACATAGGATTTACTATATGCCAGCCCTTGTCCTGTGGGCTTTACATGGAGTGTTTAATCCTAACAAAGTGGTCAGTACGATTATCCTCATTTGGAAGCAGATCCTCCAGCCCCAGTCAAGTCTTCAGATGACTGTAGCCCTGGCTGATGTCCCGACTGCCATGCCAGAACCACCCAGCTAAGCTGCTCTGGATTTCTGACTCTCAGTAACTGAGATAATAATGATTGTTTTTAAACTGCTAGATTTTGGGATAATTTGTTATGCACCAATAGATAACTAATAGAGATAACTAATTACAGACAACCAAAGGGAGATGTTGGGGAGACGTGTGTTGGGACTTGGAATTGATGGCATTTGATGGTGGTTGAGCATGCAGGAAGACGTGAGAAGAGAGAGGACTCCCACATTGGCATTTGTGAAGTTCTATCCCTTGTTAATTCCTATGGAGAAGGAGGAAGCCTCTAAAGGAGACTGGGAAGTTCAGTAATTTTCCAATTGTGTTCTGCATTGTCTTTGGTCCTATGAGGGCACCTCAGGGGGTGGATGGAAATTTGATGAGCAGCTAGCCCTGCCAGGCTTCCACTCTGATTTATTTGGAATTGCCCTATTTCCTCTGTTTTTAGCTTGGGATTTAATAAGATCCCTTTGGGAAAAAGATTATAGAGTATTGGAAACTACTAATCTATTAATCTGTACAACACCTATTTTTACAGATAAGGAAATTGAGCCTTAGGCAGGTGAAGATACTTGCTCAAGGTCAGGTGGCCTTAGACACAGGTCTTCTGGGCCCCAGTCTAGTGTTCTTACCTCCTTGCCTCCAGGATCTTCCAGTAGGCCCTGGGGAAAGAGAACTGGGGGCTATGCAGAGAATGAGATGGAGTCTCAGTTTATGGCATCCTGCCCCAACTCCGCCCCATCCAGGCCTATACTGGGGAACAATGACACCTCTCCAGGGGCACACGTGGTGCCTGCTCTGGGAAGGAGGTAGGAGACATGGGCTCATTCCTGGCTCTGCTAGCTCTGTGGCTTACCAATATAAACAGCTTCTCTGAGCCTCAGTTTCCTCATCTGTAAATTGGGAATGAGGATTCACCCTTCCTGACCAGGCTGCTGTGAGAGTCCAATGAGATTGCAGAGGCCAGAGGGCTTGTCACCAGTGATTTGCTGTACAGATGGAGCCGGTAGGTCACCACTGGCGGGGGGCAGTATGAGGCCCTCAGGGCCGTGGAGACCTGGAAACCCCTACATGGTGGGAATCATCTTCTACAGCACATTCAGGCCAGCTGCTCTGTGCACCGGCACTGCCCAACTTTCAATAACTGGGACCCCCGCCAGTCAGGATGTCCCCCTGGGTCTGATTTGCAGTGTGCTGTACAGATGGAGCCGGTAGGTCACCACTGGCGGGGGGCAGTATGAGGCCCTCAGGGCCCTGGAGACCTGGAAACCCCTACATGGTGGGAATCATCTTCTACAGCACATTCAGGCCAGCTGCTCTGCGCACCGGCACTGCCCAACTTTCAATAACTGGGACCCCCGCCAGTCAGGATGTCCCCCTGGGTCTGATTTGCAGTACAAGTTGACTCTTAGCTGTTCCCAACTCTCTTGGTTCTATGCACCCATCCTCCAGACCCCCAACCCTGTCTCCCATTCTGTACATCTGCCCCCTCAATGATCTCCCTGTCTCGTTTGGAATTGTGAGGAAGGGACGTTAGAAATGAGATAGTGCACCTATCGTTTGATAACATGGGGAGAATGAGAGAGGCCCAGAAAGTGAAGGGACAGGTTCACGGTTACACTGCCTTTACCTGCCATTTCTCTTTCGTGGTTCCTTTGGAGTGGTGCTTATGACCTGCAGTTCCTCGCTTAATTGTTCTTCCTGGGCCCCGTGGATCCTGCCCAGCCTGTTCTTCCCTGTCCATCGGGTTGATGACAAGGTTGATGACAACAGGGCCACCGCTTTCACCTTTATCCTGCTTGCTCCCCCCTTGGTTGGTTCATTTGCACAATGCACTTGGCCTTCAAACCGGGTCCGTAGCTTATGGCATGTGGTTGCAGGACTTCTCCCCCTCTGGCGGGCAAGCCCCCTTCTGCGTGTGATATGTGACTTGTCAGTGCTCTGAGAGTGGGCAAAGAGCTCTGAGAAGAGGAGCCTGCAAGTCCCTGCTCTGGGCGCCTCACCCCCACGCCGGCCTCCCCAGTCCCCGGTCCCCCAGCCCCCTCAAGCCTCCAGGCTGCTTCTGAGGTTTGGAACCAGTGGAGAGTTTCCCCTGACCCTATATTTTCTTCTCCCACTTCTCTCTACTTGAACCCATTTGTAAGCGAAAAACTGTTTGGGGTGTTGTGTTTATTTTTTCCTTGCTCCACGGGAAATTACTAAGAATGTATAAGTATGTGTTTTCCTTAGAAAATAGATTCCTTTACATTTTGGCTTTGTGGTTCTCAAGGCAAGTGGGCCAGCAGAAACCTGGGCTGCCAAGAGGGCTCCCCATCCAGGCCTCCTCGTGGTTTCAGAATTACACCCTTTCTCCTCTTGGGACCAGACCTCCCCCCACACCCACCCTGCACTGTCCTGGCCCTTTCTTGGGGCCCTCGGGATCTCAAGCCCACGAGACTTCAGCCCGGGTAAGCCAGACAACTCTCCACCAGATTCTCCCTGATCCTTCACTTCCAATTCCTCACTGCTGTTTTGAGAAGACATTGAGGCAGATCAAGGCATAAGAACCTTCCCTCTTCCCACTCCCCTCCCAGAGCAGGGAGAGGCCTCTGTATGGGTCTCTTGAAGTTCTAAGTTCGAATCCCGTTTCTGCATCTTGTCAGCTGGTGTCGTGAGCAGACTGCTTCCCCTCCATGTGCTCTGTTTTCCTCTCCTGTGCAATGGGATGTTATTAGTGCTTGTGCAGAAGGCTACTGTGAGGGCTCAGGGAGTTAAGGTGTGGAAGGGGTTGGGACGTTCCCTAGCATGGCATAAGTGTCACATGACGTTTTCTTTTTTTCCTGTGCATGTGCCTCTCCCCCGTCACGGGCTCATTTTAGTCCTTCTAAGCGAGATAGAGACAGGAGGGGGTACTGTGGCTTCCTCTCATTATCCTCCCCCAAGTTGGGGGATCCCAGGGCTCCCTTCCTGGGGCCTCGGACCCAGAGCTCCTTCCCTCACCCTTCAAAAACTGTCTTTCTGTTTGCACACCTGTGTTCACAGCAGCATTATTCACAAGAGCCAGAAGATGGAAGCAGCCCAGATGTCTGTAACAGGTGAACGAATAAACAAAACACAGTATTTCCACAGAAATAGAATATCATTCAGCCTTAAAAAGGAAGAAAATTCTGACATGTGCTGCAACATGGGTGAAACTTGAAGACATTATACTAAATGAAATAAGCCAGACACAAAAGGACAGATATGATTCCACATATATGACGTATCTAGAGTAGTCAAGTTCAGAGACAACAGTGATTACTAGGGGCTCGAGGCAGGTTCGGGAAAAGGAGAGGTTGCTGTTTAATGGTAGGGAGTTTCAGCTTGGGATGTTGGAAGCATTTCTGGAGATGGATGATGGGGATGGCTGCACACCAATGCACATGTACTTCATGCCCAACTGTATGCTTAAAAAGAGTTAAAATGGTAAATTTTATGTTACATATATTTTACCACAATAAAAAGGGAAGAAATGAATAAAAATATATCACTAACAAAAAAGCCCACCAAAAGCAATTTGTTTTTTGAGACACTGTGAGAGGGGCACTTCTAATAAAATGTTCATGCCCTGTGGGGAGCGTGAAGGTGAATTAGTCCCCCTGGAGGGACTTTAGGGCAAGGAATAGATACGTAAACAGTAACCATAGTGCAACACATTGAAGATTCATTCTAGCCCCAAGAACTAATTTTTGGAGAGCCCAGGGAATGCTGGAAAGTTTGCCTGGAGCGGAATGGTAACATTTGAGCTGGGCTTTGAAGCCTGAGTAAGAGTTTGCAGCTCATGTGGCTGGGACAGAATGCATAAAGCCTGGGAGAGTGGGAAGTTAAACAGAGTTGGCAGACATCATTCATCTAGTGCGACTGGACTCAGGGAAGCTGGGCAAGGCAGAGGGAGTGACAGTGGAGAGGGAGATTGGGGTCAGACTGTGAGGCTCTGGGGGCCACATCAGGGCCATTGACGCCTCTGAAGGTCAGCGGTGGTTGAGGGCTGAAGAGCAAAACCTTTCCTCTTTCCTCAGATCCAAGGACATGCTATCCTGGGCCTAAAGGAATGCATTTTTTTTTAAAAATGGGATGATTCCAGGCACGAGGACAAGCTTGTGGGGTGATGTTTGGGGGACATCCAAGTCCTCATCAACTCTCAGCCCTAAGTGGTCCTGGGCTCTCTCATCCCTGCTTAGTCATTGTCTCTGAGAGTCCTGTTTCTGGAAGCCTGTTCCTTCCTGGGTCCCTTAGTGCCCTCTGCCTCTTCTTTCTCAGAGCTCATCAGGGCCTGCCTCCTCCAGGATGCCCTCCAGGGCTAAGCCAGCGGCAGGCACCTGAATCTGTATAACTCCCGTGGAGTTAAGCTTTCAGGGCAGGACAGCGTGGTAATGAGGGGCCTAAACTCTGGAGCCAGATGACCTGGGTGAGCCCAAATCCCAGCTCTACTACTTAGCTGCTGTGTGCACTTGGGTCAGTGACTGACCTTCTGTGCCTCGGTTTCCTCATATGTAAAGTGGGAGGAATTGTGTCTGCTAGTTACACTGATGACAACAATCCCTGCTCTCTGTGTTGTGCTTAGTGCTGACAGCTGTTTCTGGCCACTGAGTGGGTGTGTATGGAATGGCCCTGGGTAAGGGAGAACTTGTCTTATGGGGTATTTCTGAGCTTCCCCAGGTGTAGACTGGGGCTTGGAGGCTCCATGCAATAAAGAGTGGGGCTGGAAGAGGAACTCCAGACCTCACCTTGGCCTCTGGAACTGGGTTCGCCAGTGAACTTTTATTGCTTTCAACCCTTGAGGGAAGTGCTTCCCTGGGCAGCCTCCCTGGGGGATCCTAGAGTTCATGAGGCCACAGCCATGACAGGAAGCAGCCTCCATGTCACAGAGATGTGTTATCTCCCACACTGTTCTGGAGCCAGGCCCTGGCTGCTGGTGATGTGTGTGAGGCCCTCCCAGCACTTCGCTTGCTCTCAGTGCAGGAATGCACATCCATCTAGTATTAGTTTGGCATCACTATATGGCAGGTAGAGTGCCAGGTCCTGGGGCCACAGGAACAGACAGTGCCCTGACTTCAAGGGGCTTCTATTCTGGTGGTCAATGGTCCATTCTGAGTGTCAGGCCCTGAGCTGAGAGCTTTGTGCCCCTTATTCCATTGCACTCTGATGGTAGCCAGGCAGGTGCTGTCGGTTCTCACCCTTCTTTGGAAAGGTATTCTCTCAATGGGCAAATGCCTGTGTCTATATGGAGATGTGAATGGGAGTTTGGGCAGTCCCAGTAATGAGAGATTTACCTCCAGTCTCCATCTTTCCCACTTAGGGGCTTCTTGCCTGAAAGACTTCGGGTCATTTGAGTGCCTCATCTAGGGCCAGCAAGAGGCCCTGTGGACCCCTTGGCACCCCTTCTTGCAGCCCCAATAGCCTTCACATTAGGCCAGGCATGGTTAGATCCCAGAGGGAGCCCGTTTTGGAGCCCTCAGGGATATCTCTGAAAGAAGTGATGAGCTGCCCAGTTATAGAGGGTAATGGCCAGAGATCCCTGTTATGGAGATGGCAGGTGCCAACCTGCCAGGGCTCCATGCACATGCCAGGCAATTCAGGAGCTGGGAGTCCTGCTTGGGGGGAAATTGCGGGTTGGGCCAGGCATGGTGTTGGGCCTCTGCAGGACGGATGTGCAGACGTCGTGATGCTCCTCTCACTCCTGATTCTGCCCTTCTGTTTCCACTTGCTCTGCATCCTGCTAAATTCCCTTCCCAGGCTAAAAGTTTCCATCTCTGGGCTTGGCCCCAAAGTGAAATTCTTTGGAAACTTTCAGCTGAGTTCGCTTAGCTATTGTTGAGTGGAAGAAGGTGGGTGGGGGAGGAGAGGGTTTAAGTTCAGCTTAATTTTTTTTTTTTTTTAAAAAGGTGACCGGTAAGGGGATCTTAACCCTTGACTTGGTGTTGTCAGCACCACACTCACCCAGTGAGCAAACCGGCCATCCCTATATGGGATCCGAACCTGGGGCCTTGGTGTTCTCCCGAGTGAGCCACGGGCTGGCCCAAGTTCAGCTTAATTTTTATACTTAATGCAAGCACAGTGAGACCCAGAACTTTCACCTTAACTGCTAGGAGTCTCAGCTGGCATGAGGGAGGCAAGTAGAACTAGCTTAGAGCTGAGTGTGGGGACCCCTCGCATTCTAGTCCTGGCTTGGATGAGTCCTTCCCTGTAGCCCTCTGTTGGTCAAGTTGCTTTATCTCTCTGGAACCTATTTCCTAAAGCTAACTTCTAAAGCTGAATCTTTTGGATAAATTGTTTCTAAGGTTCTTTACATACTATCCTGATACTTGCTGATTGTTGCCGTAATCTCATGGTATGATTTTTGTTTGAAACGAGTCCTGCATGGGCAACCATCAGAAGGTTCTAGATTTCTGCAGATGCCTGTGCAGCTCTGTCAGGCTCCAAATTATAATTGACTACGTGGATGGACCACAGAAGTCTCAGGCATGGCCTGATGGAAATCAGGCAGCTGGCCCGGAAGGAGTGAGCTTTGCTCTGCCCACCCTTTCTCTCTTGTTTGTTTGGTTTTCCTTGTGTTCTATATCAGGATGAGTTAGTTGGGAGAAAGGTATGAAACTTAGAGCCTGGATCTGCACATATTGTTTGGTTTGAGAAATTAAAAACAAAACATCTGGTTGATTTTAGTCCTTTGGTATTGGTCTGAATTTATCTGATTTAAAAAACAACTCTGGGCCGCCCGGTGGCGCACTGTAGCAGTGCGCCGCTTGGGAGCGCGGTGGCGCTCCCGCCGATGGTTCGGACCCCACAAGCAGACCGGTTCCCACTCACTGGCTGAGCGAGGTGTGGGAGCAACACTGAGGGTTGCGATCCTGTTGCCGGTCCCGGTCCGGTACGGGCGTGACACTGAGGGTTGTGATCCATTGCCGGACACGAAAAAAGACAAAAAAAAAACAACTCTAACATAAAAAGGTTAAAACCTCCCAGCAATTAAAAAAAAAAAAAAAGGTTTGTAGAATGGTTTCTGTGAATTAGTTCCTGCTAAGAGGGTCTTCTATAGGTGGCAGCTCTAAGGTGCAAATTAGATGATATGTTGAAGGGTGGGTGGGTTGCACAGGAGAGGAGGGACGCCAATGTAGGATTTTTAGATCACCAGAAAGTTCTCTGAGATGTGTAAATTGCCTAAAATGTGCAGGGAGAAAGGAAGTGGCTCTGATGTCCCCCTTCCCTAGAGACCTTAAAAACAAGAAGAACCCCTCTGGTGTCCCTGAGGTTTCTTAGTAGCCCTGCCTGGAGACAGGGGGATGGATGACATGACCTCTGGAGGGTATGTTAGTGCAAACAGGAAGATGGACCAACCCATCCGGCCAAGTACATAAGATTTCAACACCCGTCCCCCCACCCGGAATGGAGACCTTTGCAAGTTGCCTCTCTCTGGGTAGTAGCCCACCTCCTGCCCTCTCTTCTCGTTCCTCTCCATTCCTGGGTTAGGAATCTGTTGTTCAGATTCTTCCAGAGACCTTTACCCAGTGCTTTTTATGCCTTCTGGGTGGTGAGCTAATAGGCACCGAGAGGCTGACACCACTTCCCCTGAGCTGACTGTCTTACTTTGCCCTTGAGAGTCTTGTCACCATTTTAGCAAACAGGAGTTTGAATGGCAAATTTAAAAATATGAGATAAAAAGGACAGACTGAGGAGGGGTGGTATTTGGGATGGGAGGTGCCTCTTATTTACTCTGTGTGTGGGTACCTGCCTTTTAGCTGTCCCTGTTACTGTCAGTAGTCATCGTTCCCATTAACTGAGCAGCTATTATGTGTGGGGCTCTGTACCACCCTTGAGGGTATTATCCACATTTGCCTTCTAGAGAAACCGAGGTTCTTGCCCAAAGTCACACCTTTGGTGAGGTGCAGAACAGGGATTGGAATCTGCATTTATCCAACTTCAAAACCAGTGCTCCTACCCAGCATACTGACCCATCTCTCGGTGGCCAGTGGACAGGAGCAGTTGCCAGTAGTTCCCAATATTTATTGATGCTTACAGTGTGGCCAGACCAGTGCTAAGTGCTTTACCTGGACTCCCACGTTCAGTCTGCTGCAGCCACACTCACTGCTTTGACCTGTGCTGAGGAGTCTTCTGATCTGAGCCATGTCTTCCCCATGGCGCTGCAGCCCCAGGAGCCCCCTTGCTGCCAGGGCCATGCTATGACTTCTGTGGCCTCCCTAGAAAAATATTTAAAATTATATTTTATAACTACATTGGTATAAAGATGAATATAAATGAGGCTGGATTCATGATTATATATGCATTTTTATTGTATTTATTTTTTCTTTTGATTTTGAAAGACACTAAAATAAGAACATTTGCGAGCCCCTAAAAATAGTGTGGGCCCTAGGCCCTGTACTATGCCTGATGGAGAAGTTGGCTCTGCATACTGTCAGTGACGGGCAGCCCTGAGAGCCTTGTCCTGAGGATTCCTCTGGACCCAGTGGCCTCTGCTGCCTCCTGACTTAGGAGGCAACCACCCAGCTCCAGGGTTTGGGAAAACCAGGAACACCTTTACCCCCATCCTCCATCCCCTTCACTATCTCTCAAAAATCCTTCCAAGCCTTGTAGTGAATCCACACACCAAGGAAAGTAACATCTCCAGGCCCTTCTAAAGTCTCTTTAGGTCTCCTTCCCCTTCCCAACACAAGCTCTTTGGTTTCATCTCCTCCTCTTCCCTTTTGGGAATGGCTGGCTTAACAGCTGCGGTGACCTGGGCAACTCAGTCCACTTCCCAGGAAAGTCTCTCTTCTGTCAGAGGAAGGCTGGAGGCCGCTTTGAGACTCAGCACTCCAGTTGTCCCCTCCCCCTGCAGGCTTGGTACCCCCCAGCAGTGGGCCCCAAGGCCTGGATGGGGAGGAGGGCCTTCCCAGCCCAGTCCTGCCCTGACATCGGTGGGGCCTAGGATGGGAGTAGAAATGGAGGTCCGTGTAGTGTACGGCTCAGTACTTTAGAGGTATAAAGCAAGGCTGCAAGTGTCTTATGTTCTTTCCTTTTTGCTTGACAAAATAGCCTTCCTAACAACCTGGAAGATCAGCTTCTCATTCAGAGCTTCCAACTCTTCAGAGTTCTGTGCTGGAATACGCTGGAGCAGGGAGGACTGTCCCTGGCGCCTGCCCACCCCTCTGCTCCTCCTTTCCGCAGTCCAACCCACATCTGAAGCTTTAGTGTGCGTGCATGGGGTGGAGCTGGTGCACGCAGCATGGCTTGCTGCCCCCTAGGTCCAGATGAGTGTGTGTGTGTGTGTGTGTGTGTGTGCATGCATGTGTGTCTGCTAGTGGGGTGGTTTGCTCCAATCTTGGGAGGAGCAGAGGCCCACACAGCTATGCAGAGCGTGGGTCAGAAGGAAGCACTGAGGTTTGGGCTGGCACCTTCCCTTGGTCCCATGAACTTCTTTCTTGTCCTGTGTGGAGCCCCAGGGCCAGAGGAAGGCCAGGATGGGGTCTGTAAAGAATGGCCTGGGGCAGGGGCCCCTCATGCTTGGCTCAGAGGGCTGTGCTGTCCTGTCCTCCTCCGCTGGGATACTTGCGGTCTGGCTATTTAGATTTGCTGACTCAGCTTACAAGGGGTTTGTTCATGTCTTAAAAGAAGTGAGCTGCTATTAAAGCAAGTGGCAGTGGTGGCCCTTTGTTTTACAGGATTGACTCCTAGACATTGGGAAGGAAAAGAACACATTATTCAAACCATTTATGAGTAAACTCAAGTTTTAAAAAGCAAGTCAAAAAGGAGGAAAACCCCTAAGTACAAGAAGGTAGCTTTCTCCCTGAGATTGACGGCAGTTGGAAAGTATCGATAATTTCATAAGCAAACCTTTATTGGGACATTTCCTGTGACATGCCCACGTAAGTCAAATCCTACAGGGGTAGGAACAACTCTCAAGTTTCACACCAGCTTTTCTTACTCTCTAAATCGAGAAAAACACCATGAGTGCTGAGTGGTGAGAGTTGTTGCTTTTACATTCATAATCAAATTATTCGAATCAGGGAATCCTTTAGTTTGCCATTCTACCACTCCCATCATCAGTCTAGAAGTGAAGCCTTCCCACGTCTTCTCCCCATATGGACTCAAAATGGAGAGAGACCAAACTGCATGTTCAGGTCTTTTCCTCCAGAGGAGTTACTCTCCAGTCGCCTTATCCAATGCATGCAACCATAGTTGCTGAGCATCCAGCATGTGCCAGGCACCTGGCTGGCACTTGGAATGCAGTGGTGAATCAGACAGATGTGGGCCTTGCCTTTGTGATGTTTACAAAACTTTTTTTTTTTTTTTAAAGAGTAGGAAAATCCTGTCTCCTGAAGAATCACTCTATTGCTTTAAATTTAAATACAATGAAGCTTCTTTTAGTAACCAGGTTTTACCTTAGCAATACTGGTATAAAAGTTTCTCAGAGTCTGCTGTCTAAAAGGATGTGTCCCTAGGACCAAATCCTTTAAGCAGTTGAGAGACTGAGAGTGTCTATGAATCACAGGCAGGGGAATGGAGTTGACCATCAACTCACCATGTCACTTGGAAAAGTCATTTACTTTCTCTGAGACACAGTTTTCTAACCTGTATATCAGGAGAGCTGACCTAGGTGATTCCTAATCTCTCTTTCCACCCTGATGTTTTGTGACAGTTTAAAAGTAGAAAATAAAGAGTATTTTAAGCCCAGGCCCTAAGTGACTTCTTTGTGCTCACCTCGATGCTCACCTTGAACTGTCCTGCACCAGAGGTGGCCTGGCTGCTCTCTGTCAGCCGTCTCTGTCTGATCAAAGCCTCCTCTCATACTTGAACTGCTTTGGGGACTTCAGGCAAGAGGGGTCCCAGCTGCTGATGACTTCTGGGATTTCCTAAACTCCTCTAGCTGAGAACCAAATGCAAGACTCTTGTCTTACCTCTGTTTCAGCACTTGTCCTGCCCTGGTGATCAATCTGTCCCCCACCAGATTCACAAATCTGTATCAAGAGCCTGATAGTGCCAGGCATTGTTCTAGCTGCAGCAGAAAATACAGCAAAGCCCTGCGGCATGGAGTTTACGTTCTCATGGGGAGGGGAACAGAGGGACACACACACACACACACACACACACACACACACAGACACAGACACACAGACACCATCTGGTGTCAGTGAGTGATAAGTGGTGTGAAGAATAGTGAAACAGGTCAAGGAGAGGTGCATGACACAGAAGTGCTCTTTTAGCTTTGGTGATCAAGGGGCCTTTCTGAGGAGGTGACTCCGGGTGCAGACCTGAAAGAAACAGGAACATGAACCTTTGAAGATGATGTCAGGAGGAAGAGTGGTTCACAGGGAGGGTACGGCAAGGGCAAAGGCCCTGAGGCAGGAGCATGCTGGCTGGGCTCTGGGAACAGCAAAATGGCCAGTGCGGCTGGGACTGGGACGAGTGCAGGGGACACGGGAGGCTGGAGGCCTGGAGGTTAGACCACGCAGGGGCACTGTAGGCCTGGGTTTTAAGTGTGACGGGAAGTCTGGGGAGTTTGCAGAAAGGAACAGGTATGATCTGTTCTGGGTTTTAAAGAATCATCTGGCTGCTGTGTGTAGATGAGACCACAGTGAAGCAGGAATTGAGGAGCAGGGACAGTTAGGAGACGTGGTGGGAGACGGGTGGGAGGTGAAGGTCATGTGGTCGAGGTGCTGGTGGTGAGCACTGCTTGGACTCAGGCTGCACGAGGGCGGGCACAGACCGTGTGTTTGTGGCCAGAGACAGTCTTTGGCACAGAGCAGCTGCTCAGAAAAGGAAAGAACGAGAGCAGAGAGCGGTGGTCGATGAGGAGGAGTGGGGGGCGCTCACCTGGCCCCCACAGACCCACCCCACGTGGCGCGGCACCTCCCACCCTGTCGTGTCTGCCTTGATGTGCACGCGCTGTGTGAAGACCCTGCGCTGGCTCAAGCTTTCGTTGTTAACCTGGCGGGCTCTTTGAACCTGCTGTTGTGTCCTGGAAGGACCCTGCCTTGTCAGAACAGTGCTGTCCTTTTGGGAACTGCGCCTCCCATCCCCATGGCCTTAGTAACTTACTTGGCTTCTGCTCTCTCCTGGGACCTCCCCACTTGCTGCCACAGCCTCAGCTACTGCCAGTGGTTCCCACCCACAGGATGAGTTCTGGGCTCCTACATCGCCCCTTTGCTCCTCCATGGCGGACCTGCCCTGCCCTGATCCTCAGAGGCCGCCACCTCCCCCGTCTGGTCTCTGGTTGAGCACAACACGCACACCTCCCTCTTTCATGCCTTCACCATGGGCTGCCCTGAGATGCCGAGTGATGCAACAACCCGGCAGCTGGGGACAGATAAAGCCTCGTGTGGACAATTTTGACTTGTGAGAGGCAGGAGATAGGAGGGATCCAGTAGACTAATTTTTCTCCCTTCCTGTATCTGAGGGAATGTTCTCAGGCACTGTGCTTATGCCTAGGGTGTGTGAAGCTGTTCCATGTGAAGGACAGACTGGCTGTGTCCTTTGTGACGCTGTGGACGGTGTGGTAATGCGTTCCTTGTATTGGCTGCTTCTCTTTCCTTTTCCTTCACTCTCGTTGTCTTGAGATTGCACCTTTCGATACCTTATCACTTGCGGGGTGCCTGAGGCCCCAATTTCTTAGACACTGTCCCAGCCAAATAATTCTAGTAGGCTCTGTCAACCCATTCCCTGGTCCCAGGTGGACACATGTCCCAAGCAAGGCCAGTAGAAGCCCTTATCTGGCATCTTTTAAATTGGAACTGAAGGAAAAACAGTCATTCCCTTCTGGCATTGAACCTGAAGATGTGAGTCTGAGAGCCACCGGGGGCCACGTCCCAGGGAATGCAAGGAAACTTACCTGGGGGAAGGAAGTGGGCCTGCAGAGTGAAGCCGACGTGAGCCCTGCAGAGAGTTCTGGATTCAATTGCTCCTGAGACCCAGCTGCAGCCCTGCCCTTCCCACAGTTTCCTTCTGTGAGGCAGTAAATCCTTCCTCTTTCCTGGCTGGTTTGAATTGGAGCCCTGTCATTTGCTGTATTAGTCAGGGTCCAGACAGAAAACAGAAGCCACTCTTGCGAGTGTTACATAGGGAGAGCTGAACACAGGGAATTGGTTGCACAGAGATGGGAGAGCTGAGAAAACCAAACAGTAATTGATGATATGGAATATTCTAACACCCCTACCTAGGGCTGGAGGTTAAGGGGGGAGGTGGCATTACTGGCAACCAGGACAGGACCACAGGGCACAAGCTGAACCACAGCCAGCCCATGTGGTGGGAGCTAGAGCCACAGAACAGAGGCTGCCCCATCCTGAGATGCTGCCCGAAGCAGAAAGAGAGAAGCAGGAATAGTGTGGTCTTTCTCTTCCTCAGCCTTCCATTATGCCACACTGGTCAACACTATCCCAAAGTCAGCGGACAAGGGAACGTGGGAAATGTAGTCTTCTGCAATGTAGGGCAGGGCGGAAAGGAGCTAGAGATGGGGGAGCAAACAGAATGACCAACGCACTGTCAGTCTGAGAGTCAGTCTGCTCCACTGTGCTTGCTTTTGACTACAAACCCAGAGAGCTGATACGGTCAGCCTGAATCCCTGTCTGTAGCTCGAGCACTGTACCTCACCTTGACAGTTCTTCACCTAGCACCGGTGATGACAACAATTTTCTTAACCGTCCCTGGGAAGTCCTGCTCTCTTGGAGGTATGCACTGATTCTCCAAGCACTTGTTTTAATGCCTTTATGCCCACATGGGGAATCCACAGGAAGCTGAGTATACTACTTAGGGATTGAGTTGAGCCACAGACAGAACCAGGTATAGCCTCAGAATTTCCACAGACAGTGACCTCCTTCCAGCAT
>NW_007740166.1:31263-31642 GCF_000696425.1 Galeopterus variegatus | reverse complement strand
TTGCCGCCTCCTTTTTTTTTTTTTTTTTTTTTTGATATTTTAAAACCTTGGGGAATTCCAGTTTCTTTTTAAGTTTTCATTTATTTTAGTGGTTGGTGGATTCTTGTAATAGATCAGAGATTCCAGATTTCTTCCCGTATATCCTGGATAAATAAGGCTCAGAAAAAGGGAAGGCGCATTTGTAAACTTACATTGTTTTTCTTTGTGTCGATTTCTGTCATCACAAAGGGAACCTTTTGTGGTCAAGTCAGGAAGCCACCAGCAGAGATGCCAAAGTGTTGTCCCTAGCGACGAACTTATGAGTTTTTAATTGAAACTTCTTAAGAGGAGGTGTAACTTTTACGGAAGCCCTGTCTCACACTTGTTTTTATAACTACAG
>NW_007740166.1:27227-29340 GCF_000696425.1 Galeopterus variegatus | reverse complement strand
AGAAGTTGTGAACTAGAGAAAAGGGCAGATAGCTTCATAGTGGGTAGTGACAATGTCTCTTTCACTTCCTAGCAGAAGAATCTCATTAAACTATCTCTTAGTAGCAGCGTTTGAAACTGTATGCTGCAAGCACCAGAAGGGATGATTTTCCACATCTTGGCTTATTTATGTCCTTAAGTTCTCTGGTTACTCAGCTTTTGGGCTTATTAGTTTCTCTGCCAGACCATGGGCATAGCTCTCGAGTAAGGAGTGTGCAGAAAAGGTACAGGGGCTGGTGAGATGAGAAGTATACTCTCCTTTGGCTCTGTGGGCTTCTATCCAGCCTCCTGACTCCTCATTTAGATGCTAAAGATAAGCTTTATTAAATTCCAGGTTCTTTGGCCAGGTAGCTGCCTAACTGTGCACCCACATAGTACATAGTCAATGGAATGTTTTGAAAAAGATACCTCTTAGAGCTGGGGATTCGATGCCCACATTTAATTTAAAGAGGAAATGAAAAGCTTGAGAAGTGCCTGTCATTCTCCACCCCCACCCTCCCAAATGAATTAAGCAAACTATCTGGGAGTTTGAGTAGTTGAATTTGAATGTGAGAGATCAAAGCCGCAGGTGATAAAAAGAAATTTCATTGTTATTTTTAAAAGAATTGTTTGGCTCTGATGTTGAAGTTTAATTACATAGTGGGACAATAGAGAAAGGATTCAAAACTAATAAAAAAAAATGAATTGAATCATCATTGGTTAAGATGATTACGTTGAGTGATTCCTAACAATTTTAGGGCACTTNAATCAGAGAAGCAGAACCACAATGAGGGTGTGTGTGTGTGTGTGTGTGTGTGTGTGTGTGTCTGTGTCTGTGTGTGTCTGTGTGTGTGTGTCTGTGTGTGTGTCTGTGTGTCTGTGTCTATGTGTGTATCTATATATGTATCTTTATCTGGAATAATAACCCAGCCTGCTTGATTCCAAAGTTCATTCTCTTTCCACTGTACCCCACAGCTCCCCAGACAGAGCATGCATCAATCTCCGCAATCTTGGCTGAGGTTCTAAGGTAGCGAGTTTGGGACAGCATAGAATTGTAAGCATGTGGTCATCAGAAGTTGTGAACTAGAGAAAAGGGCAGATAGCTTCATAGTGGGTAGTGACAATGTCTCTTNCAACTGGAGGCCTTGCAATGGTGACTGTCTCCACCATAAAAGTGTATACCTGCTCTTTGCTCCGGGGAACATTCCAATTGCTTACGGCTTTTAAACTGGCTTATCACTTTGGCTTTCTGTTTTTCATAACTAATCAGGTTAGGAAGGGAATGGGATGGATAATATGTCTCCTGAGTCTCTATTAGCAGACTTGTATTTCCTTCGGCCTTCACCCTTGAGAGATGGCAGCTAGTGACATGTTTTATTGGATGGAAGATTTTGATTTTCAGCATTTCATTGCTGGGACAGATAGGTGCACAATCAGGTTCAGTTGGACCCGAGGTTGTAGACAAAACTTAGAGGGCTAGAGTCAATTTGGAGAGCTTAACCTGGGAGTCAGTTATTACATGTTCAATATATGATGCACACTATCAGCCATCATCAGGAGAAATCCATCATTAGAGTAGGTTTGTGTTTTGATGGATCTCTGAGCAACACCCAGGTCTTAGGACTGGAATGTGACTGAAGAAGGCTCTCATCTAATTGCACAGTAACTTTTCTGATGAAAGTTAATGCTTAAGAAGAACGAGATCTGTAAAAAGAAAAGGGTACAGTGTACAAATTTGCCAGCATGTCTTGAGGCGTATGAAGAGAAGATGCCCTGACCAGTCAACTTTTGATCGTCTTGGAATCTAAGGCCATTTTAATCTTATGGGCTGAGCTTAGGGAAGTAGGGAGAAAGAGACGGGAAGTGGTGGTTGAATGCCTGCTACATGCCAAGCTTTGGGTTGGGCACTTCTTATGCATTTTAAAACTTATTTCCCATGACCCTGTGTAGTACTTATTTCCAGTGAGGCAACTGAGGCCCAGAGAGGTAAAACAACTGGTCCAACATCACGTAGGTATTGTATGGATCAGCATTCAATCAGAGAAGCAGAACCACAATGAGGGTGTGTGTGTGTGTGTGTGTGTGTGTGTGTGTGT
>NW_007740166.1:24230-25602 GCF_000696425.1 Galeopterus variegatus | reverse complement strand
ACTTCAGTAATCGGTAAAGATTTTGTGTGCTGCTGAAAGCAGGCTGGATAATGAATCTAGCGTGGCTTACAAGGACTAAAATTGGAATTTGGAGTTAGTACATTGTAGACACGTTACTGTTTTTGGAAGAAAGAATTCAATGTCTTATTACATGTTTTGTGGCAGGCAGTGGTCTAAGTACTTATTAGTTCTTACAATGCCCTGTCAGCTATATAATTTTATTCCTGTGTTTGTAAATGAGAAAATTGAGTCTCTGAGAAATTAAGCTGAAAGAGTCACTCATAAGTATAAGTTGAGTTTTGATGTTGAGTCAGATCTGTTTGATAATGAAGCTCATTCTTATTATTACTAAACCATTTTGTTTTTCTCATGACTAAGGACATTCTTTTTATTCCAAGATATTTATAAAGAAACACTAAGTAACAGGGTAATGGCATGATATAGTGGTAGGAGCCCCAACCTTTAAGTCAGGTCCCTGGACTTGGTGTCAAAAACCAAGAAAAGACCCTACCACTTGTGGAGTGTAGCACACTGTTTCCTCACCATAAAATGGGCATTGTGGCAACTTCTGTCTTTATCCGCCTCCCTGGCTGCTAGCGAGGATCAAATGAATTGCTGTTTATCTCTGGAATATCTTGGCAAATGGTAAAGTGACATATATCTTTTATCCAGTGCATCTTTTTTTACTGTATTTATTCCCCAAAGTATCCATTAGAGTTGATTTATATTATAATGTCAATTAAATTATCTAGTAAATATAGACCACATATACTGTAAGGTTTTCATTCCGGAGGTGGTGATGGTTTCATTGTAATTTTATAAAAGCCCAGAGTGACACGTAAGATTCATGAGTCTGCTGCCATTGACTAGGAGTTAAGTAGCCAAGCCTTCTTTTGCCATTTCCCCTCAGCTAAATTACGGTCCTCTAGGTATTTTTGGAATATCTCTCAAAAGATTTAAAGTTTGTGCGGGGAAAGGGAGAGAATCACCTTTGATCACATTACTCCAAGGCACTTGCCACTGTTAGCATATTTCATTCTGGTCTTCTCTCTATACATTTTTTATTTGGATAGGATCATAATGTGATACAATTATGTATCCTGTGCTTTTCACTTATGCTACAGGTAAAGGTTTCTCCATTTCCCCACACACTCAAAAAATGGCTGCGTAATGTTCCATTATATGGATTCACTGTATTTTACCTCACTGTGCCCCCACTTAGGAGATTCCAGTTGTTGCTAATTATTTTTAAATGAGTTTTGAAACTCATTGTTGCAGTGAACATCTTTGTGCATAAAGCTTTGTCTCAATTATCGAATGACTTCTACAGAAAATAGGTTCCTGGAAAGGCAGCTTTGGGGCCAAAGGAATT
>NW_007740166.1:22786-23960 GCF_000696425.1 Galeopterus variegatus | reverse complement strand
TATCGAATGACTTCTACAGAAAATAGGTTCCTGGAAAGGCAGCTTTGGGGCCAAAGGAATTTGCATTTTTCAGACCATTGATGACACCAATGTTGATCTGAAGGTCATCCCGGTTTATGTTCTCACAGCAATTGTGGAAAGAGGCTCACTTTTACACTGTTGGCATTTTCTCTGAAACATGTTTCTTAATTTATTAGGCAAAAATTGGTACCTTGATTGTTTTAATGGTAGTAATAATCAACATCTTGGATTTCTAGCACACGGACTATTTTTTCTAGTATTTGAGCTATTTGCACATGTCTGTGATCCTTTATGGACAATTCCCTGAAAACAAAAGATTTTTCGTAGGCTTTTGGCATACTTGGTGGTGGTAAAACTTAACCGGAACCAGTGTGAGATTCTATGGTATATATTTATCTTACTTAGTTTGAATAGTTATTTGTTTTGTAATATTAACAAGTTTGATTTCTGAGTGTTAATGTGTGCTAAATGCATTGCATTACCTTTCTAGAGTCACACAGTCTGAATTTCGAAGTGCATCTTACCTCTAGGTATTCAGATAAGGGATTATGGTCCCACATTTTCTCCTCCATGACTCATCTGTTCTTGTCTCTTGGGAGCCAAATGTAAAACTGCTCAAAATAGCAAAATATCCTAACTCCTCATATGAATGTTCCCTCAGGAAAAGAAGCACTACTTTGGTATTCTGGTACAGAATCTAATAAATAAGAATACCTGGAAAAAGCTAAGGTTTTGTTTATTCTAGGTGGCTTTATGGATGGATGCCCATTATAATGGAAACTTGATGGATAGATGGAGAGGTTGGGCCAAATTTCTTCTCTGCTTTCCTTTGCCAGTTATTGACACAGTGTTCTTTGTAAGAGAGAAAAGAAACTGAATCCACCCAAGGGACTTTTGGAGGTTGGGATGGGTAAAGGGTGGCAGATATTCCAGGTGAACTGAGTTCCTGTGCCCGGTCATCTTACCTTGGGGATACTCTTGCCAAACTGTTGAACTCAGGGGACCTGGTTTTCTATTCCTTCTTGCAAAACCTCAAGGCACCCAACTTTTTGTCTTTGCTCATTGGCATTGCCCCAGAATCCCACCAGGGTGAATTCCTCACCCTGGGGTCTCCTGTTTCCTGTGCTAGCTGCCAGCCCTACCCTAACCCCCC
>NW_007740166.1:20667-21700 GCF_000696425.1 Galeopterus variegatus | reverse complement strand
AAAAAAAAAAATAGTATTATTTGCTCTTAACCAAATACTAACCCATCACAGCTAAGTGATGAGACAAAGTTCCTAACTACTCCAGAATTTTCCTTTCTGGTCCTCTGCCATTACCTGAGGCATCCCCTATCACATCTTGCTCCTGAGCCCTGGATGCTGGTGCTGATTTTGTAAACTGCAGAGAGAGCTTTGAGGAAGCAGTGGTGGACAGTGCCCAGGGCCCAGGGCAGGAGGAATAGGGGCCAGCAGCTTGGTAGAGAGTTCTCTTTGGGAGGCAGGGATTTGTGGGGCAGAGACATTGGCTACCAAAATTAGGCAAGGAAGGGGAGAAAGAAGGAAGGAAACCATGACCTCTATGAGGGTAGAATGTAACACTATCTTTTGGAAGAACTTTGGAAGATTGACCAGTTGGTTTATTTCTAGCCAGCCAATCTATAGGTGTAGAGTAGTCACAAAATCGTGCTAGTTTTTCCTTAGGATTTGACGTAATTATCACATTGACATGAATTTTGATTATCCAGGGTCTGACTCGTTTTTGTCCACCTTTGCATTTCTCGCTGGTAAGAGTTTTTGTGAAATAGACTCTTCTGAGGGGGGAGCAGGGTCCTGTAGTAGTGGGGCTGGAGGGGACCTTGGTGATCTCCTCAAAGCTTATTGAGCAGATGAGGAAGCTGAGTTGGCATAGCCAAGACTTAAGCATGGTTCTTTATTCTCTCTAGGACTCTTCCCATTCTCTTAAAGCTGTCTCTCTGTTGAAGTCGATCCCTCTTTGCTGCCCAGGGCAAGTTCTTTGTTCGGTGTTTGCCCTTGATCCTCATGCTGAAGGGTCTGGTTCTCACCTCTTTCGATCTGGGCTGCACAGGACCTGAGAAGAATGACTTGACTGACTTATGGGAGTAATTGCGTCATTTGTACTCATATAATTTTAGAGTCAGAAGGGACTTAGGTGGGCATCTTGTAATTAACTCCCTCTCTTTTTTTTTTTTTTTTTAAAGATGACCGGTATGGGGATCTTAACCCTTGACTTGGTGTT